>NC_057797.1:286609749-286787386 GCF_018294505.1 Triticum aestivum | reverse complement strand
GTGGCGGCGGCGAAGCGGTCCCCCAGGGACACGCGGCGGGCGCTGGGTGGCTGGCGGCGGTGGGCGGACGTTGTCCGGTCGGATCCGGACACGTCCGTCGGTGGGGGGGGTTGATCTGTTTTCTGGAACCGCACGGAAACCGAGGCGGCGGCGGACGTTGTCCGGCCGGGGGCGGACACGTCTGTCGGCGCGGTGGAGGACGATGATCTTTTTTTTAACTAGGGTTTCAGACGGGGGAAGAAGAGATCCGAATGGAGGGGGTATAAATAGGCATAAGTGGAGCTAGGAGAGTCCAAATGAGGTGCGGTTTTCGCCCACACGATCGTGATCGAACGACCGAGACGATGGAGCAGAGTTTGGTGGGTTTTGGGCCAAATTTGGGGGGTGTTGGGCTGCAACACACGCGAGGCCTTTTCGGTCCCTCGGTTAACCGTTGGACTATCAAACGAAGTCCAAATGACCCGAAACTTGACAGGCGGTCTACCGGTAGTAAACCAAGGCCGCTTGGCAAGTCTCGGTCCAATCCGGAAATGTTTAATTCCCAAACACGAAAGAAAGCTAGAAATGACCACCGGAGGAGAACGAAGCGCCGGAATGCAAAACGGACAACGGGGAAAATGCTCGAATGCATGAGATGAACATGTATGCAAATGCAATGCACGAGATGACATGGTATGAGATGCATGAAAACGAAAACAACACACGGAGACAAAGACCCGAACCCGAGAAATAAATATAACTTAGCGCCGGAGACGGCAAGAGTTGGATACAAGTATGGAAATTATATCTGGGGCGTTACATCAGCTTCCTATCCTGAGGGGCCGGCTTTGCTTGTGCGCGCCGACTTCGGAGAGCTCCGTTTCTCGTAGGCGGAACGCGGGCCACGTGGCGAGGAAATCCTGCCAACGTACGCGCACGGTGGGACGCCGCCGCAGGCCCGGGCCTGCCACTCGCAGGCCTCGGTCCGAGCGCGGATCTTCCACGGCCCACATGGACCGCTCACCTTCCCGCGGCGGTTTTATTCTGCCATCAAGGCACAATAATCGCGGCACATGATCCCCACGTTCCCCCACGCCGCGCCTCCTCGGCTTCGCTGCGCGGTCTATAAGTAGGAGGAAGAGGGGGAGCGCCAGAGGCTCGTGCGCTCTCCCTCACTCCGCCCCTTCTCTCCCTCCTTCTTCTCCTTCCCGCCGCCGCAGTAACTCTTTGCCGCGCCGCTCCGCCGCTGCATCGTCTTGCTTCTCGCTGCGCTGCCCCATGGCGTTGTCAAGCTCGTGGGATGGCTCCAACGTCCATGAGGACCACATCGAGTTCCTCTGCCAAACGCGACGCCTGCCCGGCGAGGACTTCGTTCGGGTTCGTCTAGCGCTGGAGAAGGAGATTTCGCCGGCACCGGAGGAGAGCGAGCGGGTGATCTTCCGCTCGCACTGCCTGGGCGGCTTCGGCCTTCCGGTGAGCGGGTTCCTCCGAGCCTTCCACGAATTCTACAACCTCCAGCCGCATCACCTCACGCCCAACGCGGTGATGCTGCTGTCGGCCTTCGTCACGCTGTGCGAAGGCTTCCTTGGGGTCCTCCCCATGCTCGAGCTCTGGGTGGAATTCTTCCAAAGCAAGCTCGGCACCGTCGTCGCGGGCGTGCCCGCCCCTTGCGGAGCCTTTATTGCCATGAGGCGGGCGAGCGAGAACAACCCGTTCCCGCCCATTCCACTGATCCAGTCGGTGAAGCTCTGGTAGAAGTCATACTTTTACGTGAAGAATGTCGCGCAGCAAGGCGACTACGTCAACCTGCCGGCTTATGAAGCCGGACCGCCGGCTGGGAGGCGACCCTCGTGGAGCTACCGGGCCAGGTCGTTGTCTTAGGCCGGGAACGCAGCCGTCTCCCGGCTTCGGGTGATGATCCTGTCGGAGGGCCTGACCGGAGCCGACTTGGTGGCCACCTTCGTGGAGCGCCGGGTTCTTGCCCTCCAAAGCCGGCCTCACATGGTTTGTCAGATGAGCGGCCGCTTCGACCCAAGCCAGCTGTGCACCAGGGAGATGCCTCATGCGGAGGTCTCCTACATGGTGAACTATATCTCCAACTGTAAGCTTGCCGAGGATTGGCGGTACGGAAAGGGGCCGTACTCTCGCGCAAACCCTCCGCCCATCGTAAGTTCTTTCTTCTTTTCTTCCTTTGGTAGCCGGCCTCATGATAGCCGACTCTTTGATCAATTGGTTTGCCTTTTGCAGAACCCTCTTCTCCTGCTGACAGCCGGGGCCACGGGGTAGAGCGCCAGCTCCTCCCCGACCGCACGGTGGACGACACCGATGATCCGGACCTGGGAGCGGCCGCCATGGAAGACGCCATCGTGGGGGAAGGCGACGAGGCTGGAGGCGCGGGGCTCACGGCCGGCTTCGAGGACTGGCCGGATGATGCCGAGGTCAAAGTCGCCCCGCACCGCCAGCCGGCGCCTGATTATCAAGGCGCGAGCTCGTCCGCCGCGCCGGCTGCTGGCGGTGGCGCCCAGAAGCGTCGGGCCGTGTCGATCCTCTTCGGTAGCCGGCCGAAGAAGTACAAGGCTTCCACAGTGGCGACCAAGCGAGATGAGGCGGCCGCGAAGGTGGCCCGCTTCCGCAAGGCGGTGAAGCAGCTGCAGGCGATCTCAGCATAAGTCGTCGAATGCTTGGATACATATTTTTTGTTGTTCTTCTTTTTGATTGAAAACTCTTCTAAACCTTTCTTTGCTCGCCGGACAGGGCGCCGCTTTCCCTTGAGCAGGGTCCGGCTGGAGGGTCTTCAGACTCCCGCCGCGTGGATCCCCGCGCCGACCTCAGGGAGGCCATAGAGCGGAACGCACGAGAGGTGCGGGAGGAGTGGGAGATGGCGGAGCAAAGGGCCACCCAGGCGACGAAGGAGTAGGCCAATGCAGCAGCCAAGGCCGGGGCGGAGGCGGCAGCTGTGGAGACGGAGGCGGAGGCTTCGCATAACCAGCCTTCGCTGCTAGCCATTCCCCTCCGCACCGTGGCCCCCAACATTCCTGTGCCTCCACTGGATGAGGTCGACCAAGAACTGCCAGTGATGGACCGGAGGGAGGACTCCATGATCTTCGTGGAGAGGGCGCCGCCGGCAGCGCCAACCGGAGCGGGCCAAGGCGGCCAGTCGGCTGCGGCGCCAGAGCAGCCGGCTGGGGGTGAGCCGGAAGCAGGAGCCGGCCTCGAGGTGCAGCCGGCAATGCGCCGGCGCGCAGGGGGAGGCACCGCTGCGCCGGAGCCGCACCGAGCAACGGGTGCCAGCCAGACGGCGGAGGCCTTGGAGGCGGCCAGCACCGGCACGTCCGAGTGGACTCCCAGCGGCGGGACGGGCGAGCTGAATGTGGCGGCCCAAGAGGTTCGGAACCGGCTTCAGGTCCAAGCCGCCTCGCTGCAGCAATACACCCAGGAGTTCCTTGCGACACGGGCCGTCATCCGGGTGAGCCTTCTATTTTTGGTTGTTTTGTTCTCTTGATTTCTTCCGAGATTCGGGCCGACTGCTGAGCAGTCGGGTCGGATCTTCCTTCACGACTACCTTATTCTCGCCTCCTATCTAATCTTCCAGGAGTATCATAACCTCCGCGCTGCCGCCTTCAACTCCCAGGCTCAGGAGCTGGGTCGGAGAACCGAAGACCTGATCAGCAGCCGGAGTACGTACTTGGTTTCGTTCATCTCCTGTGGGGGCACGTCAGCGCACCCACTGGGTGTAGTCCCCGAGATTCGGGCCGACTGCTGAGCAGTCGGGTCGGACCTTTCCTGACGACTTCACCTTACTGGTTTTTCTTTTGTCTTTCGTGCTCGCAGATGCCAATGCCGACTTAAGGGGGCAGCTCAGCGAGGCGCAGGCCGCCCTTCGTGCCAAGGAAACCGAGTACGACGCCTTGGTCCTGGAGCGTGACCGCCCGGCCAAGAAGCTGGCTGACCAGGAGGAGAGCCACAAGGCGGCTCTGAAGAAGGCGCGGGATAACGAAGCCGCCCTGAAGGCCGAGTTCGAGACTGAAGCGGCGGGCTGGGCTGAGACCAGGCAAGCGCTGAATGAAGGCTTCGGCCGTATTGAGGATTTGATCGACGGTAAGCCGCCTTCCTCGCTCCTTGCCTGCCCCTTGCCGCCTGACTTGTGTTCTGACTTGAGCTGCTTTTTATTCTCTGTGCAGACTACTTTCCTGGCTACTCCGTCTTCGCCGCCCAAACCATCGAGGCCCATCGCGAAGCGCGCCGGCAGGCGGGGGCTGAAGTCGCGCCGGACGCGAGTCGGTCGCTCGAAGAGCAACTCTTGGCGGTCCAAGCGCGGCTGCAGCCGGCTCATCGTATGCTCCGCCGCCTCCAGCGCGCCGGAGCGCAGGTGTTGGCCGCCCTCTGGCCAAGCGAGACGATTCCCCGCACCCCGAGTCGGACTGCCGACTGGCTGGAGGTTGCGGTTGGCCGCTTCGAGGCCTGGAAGGCGTCGGCGGCCCGGCTTGGAGCTGGGCGGGCGCTGGAGTTCGTCCGAGCTTGGTATCCGGGGCTGAACCTGGACCAGCTGCGCACCTGGCGGCTGGAGGCCGACGAAGAGCTAGCGGAGGTGCGGCCGGCTATCGCTCAGCGCGCATCGACAATCGCCGAGTGTACTGACATCAGCGTCTTCGCTCCCGAGATTAATGATGACGGCGTTGCCCAGCCGGAGGAGTGGTTCGGGCTGGACCCGGCGGCGGGTGAAGACTCGGCAGAAGAGATCGCCTCCAGCGACGAAGGCGAAGACGACGAAGGAGAGGAAAGCGAAGACGTCGAGCCGGCCGGTGGAACAGCCAGCCAGCCTCAGCCTGACCGTGCCTCCAGCAACGAGGCGCGCGCAAGCGCGCCTTCTGCGGGAGGCGGTGATCATGCCGAGGTTCGCCAGCCGGCCACTCCTCCAGCCGGCACTGCCGTCTCCACCGACCTGCCCGGCTCGTCAGTCGCTCCGCCGGCTTAATCTGCCGTCCTTGTTTTTTCCTGCTTGTTGCCTTCTGAACAATTTTATTAAGCTTCCGCAGTTCCACCCACTGGGGGTGTATCCAAACTATGTTGAATGCTGGCCTTTTGAAGGTCTTTTATGTAAATATTATCGTGTGCATGTTTGGTTTCCATTCACGTATGCTTTTTATCCTTAGGCTGTTTCCTTTGCCGCCTTCCCCTTCTGGGAAGGCAAGTACTCGAGCTTTCTTAGATTGGAGCGAGGTGAATGGAAGCCGGCCGGCCGGCTACTCTGGTAGCCGGTCGGCGGTGGGAGAAAAACCGGCTTTTGTTATATTAGTCCGTTAGTCCCTAGCCGTTTTTCGTGTGGGCACCCGTTCCTGCCCTTAACTCTTGCCAGCCGGACAGCCGGTTCTTCGAACTGCGACTTTTGGCAAGAGAAGGCTTGGGAGCCGGCACACTACTTGTCTGACTGCGGGTAGGACTTCTAATATAACTCCAGGCGGCCAGTCCCCGGGCCGACTAGTCGAACCCGGTGCCGGACGGAAAAAAGTGAATGCAATGACAAGGCCATAAGCATGATACTTTTCATTTATAGACAAAAGATGGCAGTCCCCGAGCTCTCCTCGGGGGCCCTATTGTCTCGTACTTAGTACAAAAGTTAGCGTGATACATACTGCATTTCAGCTGTAAAACCTTCGGAGGAGGTTGGCGTTCCATGGTCGTTCCGACTCCTTGCCGGAGTCGTCTCTCTTTCGTGCCTTCGGCTTCTGCGCGTCGATCAGGTAGTAGGAGTCGTTGCCTAAGGCTCTGCTGATGACGAAGGGGCCCTCCCAAGGGGCCGAGAGCTTGTGCTGGCCGGCTGTTCGCTGGATCAGCCGGAGCACAAGATCGCCCTCTTGGAAGGATCTTGGCTTGACCTTCCGGCTGTGGTAGCGGCGCAGGCCCTGCTGATAGATGGCGGACCGGCTGAGGGCTAACAGCCGGCTTTCTTCCAGCAGGTCGACGCCGTCTTCTCGTGCTTCCTTGGCCTCCGCTTCCGTGTACATGGTTACTCGAGGCGAGTCGAACTCGATGTCAGTTGGGATGACCGCCTCGGCACCATACACGAGGAAGAAAGGGGTGAAGCCGGTTGACTTGTTTGGTGTAGTGCGCAGACTCCAGAGGACAGCCGGCAGCTCATCGAGCCAACAGCCGGCTGAACGCTCCAGTGGTACGATCAGTCGGGGCTTGATGCCGGAAAGGATGAGGCCGTTGGCTCGCTCGACCTGGCCGTTTGACTGCGGGTGGGCGACGGATGCTAGATCCAACCGGATGCCTTGCGTCGCGCAGAAACGTGCCAAGGCTCCCTTGGCGAAATTTGTGCCATTGTCGGTGATGATGCTGTGTGGCACGCCGTACCGAGTTGTTATATCTGCGATAAATGTGACGGCAGTCGGCCCATTCAGCTTCTTGATCGGCTTTGCTTCAATCCATTTGGTGAATTTGTCCACGGCGACAAGCAGATGTGTCATGCCGCCGCGCGCCGTCTTGAATGGGCCCACCATGTCCAGTCCCCAAACGGCGAAGGGCCAAGTGAGGGGAATGGTCTTGAGTGCTGAAGCCGGCATGTGTTGCTTGGAGCTGAAGAGTTGGCACCCTTTGCAATGTTTAACTAACTCCTTGGCGTCATCCAAAGCAGTCGGCCAAAAGAAACCATGGCGGAAGGCTTTGGCGACGAGTGATCTTGAGGCCGCATGGTGGCCGCATTCTCCTTGGTGGATGTCTCTGAGGATTGCAATGCCCTTCTCTTGCTCGACGCATCGCTGGAGGACTCCAGTGACACTGCGCTTGACGAGCTCTCTGTTGACGATTGTGTATGCTCCGGCTCGGCGTTGGACTTGTCTTGCCTCTACTTCGTCAGCCGGCAGATCTTGGTTTATTAGGAAGTTGAGGATGGATTGAGCCCATGACGGAGCTGCGACTTCTTCTATTGCCAAAACGGCTACTGCGACCAGGGCGGGCGGGCTGGGCGGTGAAATGCTGGAGTCGGCCGCCGCCTGTTGTGTTGGTGTAGTCTCCGGGCCGACTACCGCAGTCCCCGAGCCGGGTGAGGCAGTCCCCGGGTCGGGCGTAACTACGGAAGTCCCCGAGCCGCCTGCTGATACCCCCTGGCCGACTATCGAAGTCCCCGGGCCACCTGCTTGGTTCTTCGAGCCGGACCCGGCCGCGTCGGGGTCAGGCGGCACGAAGATGGAATCGGACTCTGGAGACGGCTTGATAGACGGCTTGAGGAGGCGTTGTAGAGAGACGCCGGTTGGTATTGCTTGCCGGGTGGAGCCTATTCGAGCCAGAGCATCAGCTGGCTCGTTGTCGGCTCGCGGTACGTGGAGGAACTCGCATCCTTCAAAATACCCACTGATCTGCTGAACGAGGAAGCGGTAGCTTGCCATATTTGCGTCCTTGGCGTCCCAGTCGCCGGATGATTGCTGGACCACCAAGTCCGAGTCGCCATAACATAGGATCCGGCGAATGCCGAGCTCTTTGGCAAGCCGGAGCCCGTGTATGAGCGCCTCGTACTCGGCTACATTGTTGGAGGCGGCAAAGTGGATTTGCAGCGTGTATCTGAGCTTGTCGCCTTTGGGAGAGGTGAGGACGATGCCGGCTCCCAAGCCGGTGCGCATCTTGGACCCATCGAAGTGCATGCGCCAATGAGTGGAGTCGGGAGCCGGCGGCAGGTACTGGGTCTCGGCCCAGTCGACGAGGAAGTCGGCCAATGCTTGGGATTTGATGGCGGTGCGAGGCTGGTAGAAGATCGCGTAAGGGGCCAGCTCGATGGCCCATTTCGCCACCCGGCCGGATGCATCCCGGCTGCCTATGATCTCGGCCAGCGGGGCGGTGCATACAACCGTGATGGGATGCTCTTGGAAGTAGGGCTTCAGCTTCTTGGCGGCGAAGTACACGCCGTAGCACATCTTCTGGTAGTGCGGGTAGTTCTGCTTCGAGGTAGACAGCACCTCGCTCAAATAGTACACCGGCCTCTGGACCGGCTGGGCTCGGCCTTCTTCTGGGCGTTGGACTACGATGACGGTGCTGACCACCCGGCTGGTTGCGGCAATGTAGAGGAGCATGGGCTCTTTCTCAGTCGGCGCCGCCAGGACTGGCGGTGTGGCCAGCATCTTCTTCAGCTCGTGGAAAGCTTGGTCAGCTTGGTCATTCCACTCGAAGTGAGTGGTCTTCTTCATGAGGCGGTAGAGGGGGAGAGCTTTCTCTCCGAGCCGGCTGATGAAGCGGTTTAGGGAGGCCAAGCACCCGGTGAACTTCTGGATGTCTCGAAGCTTGGTGGGAATCGCCATTCTCTCAATGGCCTTGATCTTTACTGGGTTGCATTCGATGCCGCGTTCGGAGACCAGGAAGCCTAGGAGCTGGCCGGCTGGTACTCCGAACACGCATTTCTCGGGGTTAAGCTTGATTTGGAACCGGCGTAGGTTCTCAAATGTTTCCTTGAGGTCTTCCAGCAAGGTGCCGCGCTTCTCCGTCTTCACCACAATGTCGTCTACGTAGACGTGGGCATTTCTGCCGAGTTGCTTGAGGAGGCACTTCTGCATGCAACGCTGAAAAGTGGCACCGGCATTTCTCAAGCCGAATGTCATAGTCAGGTAGCAGAAGGCTCCGAATGGCGTGATGAAGGCGGTCTTCAGGCGGTCTGCCGGATCTAACTTTATCTGGTGATACCCTGAGTAAGCATCCAAGAAACTCAACAGCTCGCATCCGGCCGTGGAGTCTATCACTTGGTCAATCCTTGGCAGGGCAAAGGGATCTTTGGGGCAGGCCTTGTTGAGGCTCGTGTAGTCTATACACATGCGCCACTTGTTGTTCTTCTTTAGCACGAGGACCGGGTTGGCGAGCCACTCTGGAAAGAAAACTTCCATAATGAAGCCGGCTGCCAGAAGCCGGGCTATCTCCTCTCCCACAATCCTGCGTTTCTCCTCCGACAGTCGGCGGAGGGGTTGTTTGACTGGCTTTGCGTCTTCTCGGACGTGTAGTTTGTGCTCGGCGAATTCCTTCGGAACGCCCGGCATGTCCTTGGGGGACCATGCAAAGATGTCCCGATTCTCACGGAGGAAATCGGCGAGCTCGCCTTCCTATTTGCTGTTTAGGTTTGCCCCGATGACGGCAAACCTCTCTGGGTGCTCGGGGTCAAGAGGTATCTTCTTCGTCTCCTTGGCCGGCTGGAAAGATCCTTGAGCATCATGCTCCTTGGGATCGGGGGACAAGGCCGACTGCTTGCCGGCTATGGCCACGACTCGGTCCAACATCTTCTTTTCTTCGGCAATCACAAGGGACTCGGCCAGCCGGCTGCTGGCTGCTGCGCACTCAGAGGACTTCTTGTAATCGCCGGCTACGGTGATGACGCCTTTGGTGCTTGGTATCTTCATCTTGAGGTATGCATAGTGGGGAACTGCCATGAATTTGGCCAAGGCAGGTCGGCCAAGCAATGCATGGTAAGGGCTCTCCAGGTCCACCACTTCAAACCAGATCGCTTCCCGGCGGAAATGCTCCTTGTCCCCAAAAAGTACATCAATCTTGATCTTGCCAATGGGGGCGCAGGACAGGCCGGGTACGATGCCATGGAACACTGTCCGAGTAGGCATGAGTTGCTTTGTCTTGACGTTCAGCTTCTCCAGGGTGTCGCGGTACAAGATGTTGATGCTGCTCCCGCCGTCTATCAACACACGGGAGAAGCGGGCGGCGCGTCTGTCCGTTGCAAGGGTGGCATCCAGAACCAACGCATAAGAGCCGGGAGATGGCATCACCTCTGGGTGGTCGGCCCGGCTCCAGCTGATAGGTTTTTCTGACCAGTGCATGTGCTCGGCGGGGTTGGCAGCAACCATGCTGACTTCCTGGTTCTCTCGGCGTTTGCTGCGCCGGTCTTCGGGCTGGCTTGTAAAGACGATATAGGCGGCATGCTCGTCGGGGAACTCATCATGCACGGCTCCGACTGCGGGCCGAGCGGCCGGCGGCGGCGGAACCGGAGGCGGCGGGCCGGCAGGCGGAGGCGGCGCGAGCCCTTCGCCTTTGGAGATTCGGGTGAGCCAATGGCACTTCCGGGTTGTGTGGTTGGACGGCTTCGCGCCGCTGTGGAACTTGCACGGGGCGTCGAGAGTTTGCTCGTAGGAGAAGGCCGGCTGCCAAGCCGGCCTGCCGCCCTTGGGTTTCTTGGGCGCGGGCCGCCCTTCGGGCGGCACGTCTTCGACTGTGGCCACCTGCCGACTGGCGGGAGGCGGCGCGGGGCCCTTGCGCTTGTGGTCGTTCGAGTGTGGGCGTCGGCCGGAATCCCCAGCCGGCGTCTTGGGCGCCGGGTTGAGTACTTTTCCGGACGCGTCTACCCGGAGCTCGGTCTTCATTGAGGAGTCGGCGGTGGCGTACTTGTCCGCTATGTCCAGAAGCTCGTCGAGGGTAGTCGGCTCGTCGCAGAGAAGCTTGTGCTTGAGGAGGGTGCCTTCTCGGCACCCGGCTGTGAAGTATTCTATGGCTTGCACCTCGTGCACCCCTTCGCAAGAGTTGCGGAGCTCGGCCCAACGCGTGAGGTAGTCGCGAGTTGACTCGGCGGGGCCTTGTACGCACAAGGAGAGCTGTCTGGGCTTGGGAGCCCGCTTGTAGGTGCTGGTGAAGTTGCGGACGAAAGCTTCTGTGAAATCTAGCCAGCTGTTGATGCTGTGTGGTTTGAGGCTGTTGAGCCAGGTCCGCGCCGTGCCTTGCAGCATGAGGGGCACGTACTTCACGGCAATGCGCCGGTTGCCGTTGGCTATGCTAACCGCCATGGAGTAGTCGATCAACCAATCTTCCGGCTTCACGGAGCCGTTGTACTTGGGCGTGTCTCTTGGGAGCGAGAACCCTTTGGGGAAGGGCTCGTCGCGGATGCGGGGGCCGAAGCAAGGCGGACCGACATCGTCTTCTTCTTCCAGCGCCAGGGATCGCGCCAGGCGGTCGATCCGATGGCGGGCGTCGTTTTCGCCGACTCCTTCGCGGCGACCTAGTCGGCCGCTGAGAGTCGGATGCGCCACAGGCGGAGGGGTGGGATATCTCTCTCCACGGGGCCGAGGCGGAGGCGGGTTGCCCCGCCACTCCACGGCCCGAGGGTGGCCTTCTGCGTCTCGCTCGATGGAGATCCGGGTTTGGCTTCGGCTGGCAGCCGGCTCTTTCTCGCGCCGCGCGCGGTCTCTACCCGCAGTCGGCGTCCGGGACGTCGCGCCGTGATCTCGGCGCGGGGGAGGGCTTTCCGCGCGGGCGTCGGCTTCGTGCCGCTGCGCGGCTGCATCGATCAGCTGCTGGATGCGTCGGGTCATGTGGGGGAGTTCTTCGGCCCCCAGTCCGTCTAGCTCGTCTACGGCCGCCTGGGCGGCGCGCAGGTTCTCGAGTGGAGTGGCGTAGACTGGGCGGTCGACTCCTAACGTGTCGGCAATGACAGCGCCGCGCTGTCTGACAACGCCGACCCGGCTGGGCCCGCCTGGGGGCGGCGTGCCAAAGGCGGCGCGGTCGGCCTCGCGTCGGTGGGCCTCAGGGAGGCGTCTCATGGAAACCAACTTCCGGCCCTCCGCGAGGAGGGCGAGGCGGCGAGCCTCCAGTGCTTCAGCGTCGGCGTCGGCCGGGAGGGGGATGGACAAGTCGTGGACCGCCGCGTGCGGGGCGTCGTGGGCGCTCTCGTCAGCAGCGCCGTCGTGGCCGATGACCATCACCTCGGTGGTGACAGCGTCGCAGCCATCGGCTCGGGGAAGCGGGTCGTTGTAGATCGTGACGTTGGTGGGGAAGGTGTCGAATGAGGCCGTGTCGGAGTCGACAGGCATCGGATCGGTGGAGCCAACCGACTCCAAGTCCACAGCAGGCTCGCCGGAGACATGGAGCCGGCCGAGGAGGTTGACGAGGTGGTCGGTGCCCGCGTCGGAGGCGAGCTCGTCGGAGATGAGGGTCTTGTCGAGGGGATCAGCGAGGCTGCTTGCCGCGCAGGCGTTGGTGACGCCTTGCAGCGCGTCGTGGCAAGTGCCATCGAGCGTGCCGGGCTGGCTACGCTCACGGGGGAGGAAGAGGGTTCCCGTCCAGAACAGGTCTCCGGACGACGGTGCACCTGGCCCCACGGTGGGCGCCAAATGTCGGGTGGTAGGTGCGACATATGCCAACGGGTGGCTTATCATTGTGGGAGCCAGTAAAACATCGCCGGTGCCTGGAAACGGGATGAGGCGAAGACATGCACGCCGGCGAATCTTACCCAGCTTCGGGGCTCTCCGTGGAGATAACACCCCTACTGCTGCTCTGCGGGGTCTCCGCATGATCACTAGATGAACAAGTAGCTACACGATGCTCCTTGAGCTGTTTGGCGAGAGGAGGAAGAAGGGCTCTGCTTGCTCTCTTCTCCTCCCTACGTGGTGTCTAAAACTAGCAGGGATCCATCCCTTTGCATGGGTGTCCCGGGGGGTTTATATAGGCCTACCCCCTGGGGGTACAATGGTAATCCGGCTGGGCGTGGGGCCCAGCCGTCTGTGTCTTCGCTCTCCGGCTTCTGCGCCGGCTGCTGGGGCCCGCCGGCTGGTGGGTCCCGCCGGCTACCGGCTCCTTGGTCGACAGGCAGGCCCCACTGTCCAGGGCCTTGTCGGTGGCTGGTTGCTGTTGCTCAATCTTGGTGACAAGGGCTTCGCCGAGGTAAGCGTGGCTACAGTGCTGCCGTCCGGCGGGTGACCACTGTAGCCTCACCGCGTCTTGTCTCCTTATTGGGGCGTCTCCTTCGAGGGGGTGGCAAGCCGGCTGGAGAGAGCCGGCTCCGTCTTGGGCTGACTAGGGGAGGCCAGGCCGCCTTCGGGTGTCTCTCTGCCCGAAGGGTCCCACCGCCCGTGGGCCGTACTGGTAGCCCGTCGTGGATGACATCAGGGTTAACGTGGCAACAGTGCTGCGCCGGACGGGTCATGGCCACCCGTACAGCGCAATGTGCCAGGCGCGCTCCGGGATTCGGGGGTGGCAGGCTTTACTGTAGCCACGCCCCGTCACATCGCTGTTATGTGGATGCAGACTTCGAGGGTATGGTCTTGACCGCTTTATGGGAGCCGGCTCCTTGGAGTCGGCCTTCTCGCAGCCGGCTCCTCGAAGCCGACCCTCCCGCGGCTTTCTTCATGAGGGCTGAAGTCGGGCCGCCTTCCAATAGCCGGCCTGGGAGACAGCCGGCCAGGGGAAGGCGGCCCCATGTCTCGGGTTCTTGAGAGCAGGATCGGCTCGTAATTTTTGCAGAAAGGCCAGGGGGAGCCGGCTAGGCTACCCGTGGTCACTTACTCCGACACCTGGGGGGCTTATATAGGCCTACCCCCCAGGGGTACAATGGTAATCTGGTCGGGTGTAGGACCTGGTTGTCAGTGTCTCCCGTTGCCAGCTTCTTCGCCGGCCGCTGGGGCCGCCGCCTGGTGGGCCCTGATGTCTGGTCTGGGTGGAGCCGGCAGGCCGCCTCCGTCGCTTGCGGGTCTGGTCGGATGCTTGTTACTGTAGCCATAATGCTAATGACGCATGCTTGGTCGGGGGTGGGGGTCGTGGCTACAGTCCCGCCGTCTGGTGGGAGAACACTGTAGCCGCAACGTGTCTCATCCGGTTAATGGCGCGTGGACCCCGAGGGAAGAGTGGGCCGCCTGCTAGAGGCTGGCCTCCCTTGGCTTTGACTAGTCAGGCGCTGCCGCCCTCCAGGCTCACACTATCGGGTAGGGTCCGCTGCCTACAGGTCGTCGTGGGAGCAGGGCTCCTCCTGAATGGGGTGACGTCAAGGGTGGAGTGGCAACAGTGTCGTGCCGTGTGGAGATCTCCGCCTGTACGGGGCACTGCGGTCGCGCCATGCCCTGGATATGGTGATGATGGGCTACGGTGTAGCTACATCCGGTCTTGTCTTCTTAATGGGGGTGCAGACTTTGAGGGCGTCATGGGCCGCCTGCTAGGAGCCGGCCTCTCTGGAGGCCGCCTGCGAGGAGTCGTCCCGTCTTGGAGCCTTCTCCTCGTGCTTGGCCGTCTCTGGCAGCCGGCCGCTTGAGCCAGCCGGCCACCAGAAGGTGGCGTTTCATCCTTGACACTTGAGGGGTACAGCCGGCCCTGTGACTTGAAAGGCTCATGGACTCGGGTTAGGCTACCCGTGGCCCATTACTCCGATAGTAGTCCCCAAAGCTGGTGAGGCATCGCGGCTGATAAGTCGAGAAGCCTCAATAGTTTCCTTCTCCGAGTGCTCTTGCTGAATGCTTTGTCCATCTTCTGGCGTGCCGTTTGCTAGGAGTCAGGCGTGGCCAGGCAGGGTTCGCCAGATAATTTTGAAACGCCAAAGCGGGAACCATGTGGCGTTCTTGCTAAGCCTCTAAGCTCGCCGCCCGCTGCAAACACGCCATGCGGCGCCAGCTAGCCGGGCCAGCTTGCCAGCCCACGCGCGCGATGGGATGCAACAGCAGGCTGGGCCTGCCACTACCAGGCCTTGGCGCGCGGGCGGATCCGCCGTGGCCGAGGCAAACAGTTGTGGTTCCGTGCAGAGTTACTGCTCACAGTAACTCGCGTAATAATCACGGGGTTGCGGGGTGCGCTGGTGATGCAGTTAATCCCACGACCCCGCGCCTCGCCCCCTCAGCTTCGCAGCCCAGGGGCTATAAGTAGGGCGAGGAGGGGGAGCGGCAGAGGACGCATGCCCTCCGCTCTCTTCGCCATTTTCGTCCTTCTCCTCCTCTTGCTGCCGCCGCACTTGCACGCTCCACCGAAGCGCTGCTGCAGCTCGTCGCCATCGATCTCCTCCGCCCCAAACCTGTCACCCTGCTGCGTTCTTCGCCCCCGCCGTCGTGCCATCTCTCCGTCCTGCTCGAACTCCATGGAGCGCGAACGGGGAGGGGATTGGGATGGCTCGGTCATGATAGACAACCATCTCGCCTTCCTTCGCGCCGCACCACGACTGCCCGTCGCGGGCTTCGTCAAGGTGTGTGTGCCACCGGAGAAAGAGATCTCGCCGGCGCCGATGGGAGGCGAGCGGGTTATCTTCCGCTCGCACTTCCTCCACGGCTTCGGCCTGCCGGCGAGTAGGTTCCTCCGCTCCTTCCTCCACTTCTACCATCGTCAACCTCATCATCTGAAGCCCAACACTGTGACGTTGTTGTCCGCCTTCGTCATGATGTGCGAGGGCTAGCTGGGCATCCTCCCCACCGTCGAGTTGTGGGGAGCGTTCTTCTACACGAAACTGGGCACCTCCGTCAGGGAGAAGGCTACCCAGTGTGGCGCCTTTGTCGCGGTGCACCGTCTATCTACGAAGAGTGCCTTCCCCGTCATCAAGCTGTCACAGTCGGTCAAACTGTGGCAGAAATCATATTTTTACGTGGAGAACATCAACCCGGACGTCCACTTCCTCAACCTGCCGCCCTACGAAGCCAGCCATTCGGTTGAGCCTCGGGCCAACTAGGGCTACAAGCCGAAGCCCATGTCAGCCGATGGCACCGTCGCAGTCAACCGGCTCTGGGTGCTGATAAATGCAGAAGGTCTCAAGGCGTCCGACCTGTTGGTCGCCTTCGTCGAGCACCGGGTTCTCCCGCTCCACGGCCGGCCTCATCTGATCTGTCGGATGAGCGGGCATCATGACCCGAACCGGATGTGGACGAAGGACATGCCGACTGCTGAGGTGGCCCAAGTGGTGAACGAGATCTCCGACCTCAAGTTGTCGGAAGGGTCTTTGTGATTCGGCAAGCGGCCATACTCCCATGCCAACCCGTCGCCGCCTGTAAGTTTCTCAACTCTTTTCTTTTCACTACCTCATCTTGGTCTTGGTCCTTCCGTCTTTGAATGGTCGGTTTTTGTAATGCAGATCTTCATGTCTCCGGTGACGGCCGCCATCTTAGGGTCGGGTGGAGACTACCGGCCGGACCCACGGGCTGTAGTCCCCGAGATTCGGGCCGACCGCCAAGCAGTCAGGCCGGATCTCCCCGGCAACTATACTTCTTCTTTGTTGATCGTTGACATCTTTTTCTTTCTCTACTCTTGCGGAGGCCAATCCTGCCCTGCAGCAGCAGCTGGATGAAACCAATACTGCGTTGCGTCCCAAGGAGGCAGAGTGCACTGAGCTGGCCCAGGAGCTTGACCAACTGGCCAATCAACTGGCGGAGCAGGCAGAGCTTGTCCAGAAGGCCCGGAAGGAGGCGGAAGTGAAGGAGTCAAATCTCCTCGCCGAGTTTGAGACCGAACGCTCCATCTGGACCGACAAGGAAGCGTTGCTGATCGCCGGCTTCGGCAGGATTGCAGACATGGTTGACTATAAGCTTTCTTCTTTTCCTTTCTTTGAGCTGTCGGCTGGTGATCAGGATGGCTTCAAGCTTCTGACTTCTGGCTTCTTTGCCTTCTGCCTGAGCAGACTTCTTTCCTGGCCACTCTCGCGCCGCCAACCAGGCTATTGAGGCTTATCGTGAAGAACGGAGGGCGGAAGGCATTCAGATCACCTCCGACGCTCCCCGGACCCTTACCGAACAGCTTCTCAGCATCCAGGACCGCCTTTGGCCGGCTCATCAGATGCTGCGTCTTCTTCAGCGTGTCGGGGCCCAAGCGATCTCCGCCCTTTGGCCAGACATGTCGGCTCCATGCACTCCCTGTCAGACTGCCGACTGGCTAGAGGTGGTGGCCGACCAACTCGAGGCTTGGAAGGGTTCCTCGGCCTGGGCTGGAGCACACCGGGCCTTGGAGTTCATCAAGGCGTGGTATCCTGGGCTTGACCACATTTCGGTGGGAGGCCCAAGAGGAGCTGGTGGCGGTGGAGCGCGACCTTGTCAGACAGGCAGTAGCGATTGCCGAGTACACGAACACCAGCATCTTCATTCCTGAGCTGGCTGAGAACAATGCCGAGGCACCACCGGAGTGGTTTGGGCTGAAACCGGAGGATGACGAAGACTCGGCCGAGGTGATCGACTCCAGTGCGAGGGAGAAGATGAGGAGGATGAGGAAGGCCAAGAAGATGCGCCAGAGGTTGGAGAGGACGGCTAACCTCGGCTTGACCATGCCTCGAACAATGAGTCATGCTTGAGTGCGCCGACTACTACTGGAGGCGACCAAGCGGAGACTGACCAGCCGTCCACTCCACCAACCGGCACCACCGACTCCGCCAACCAGCCGGACCCCTCTGCCGCTCCCTAGGCCGCTGACTTATCTTTATTTTTCCTGCTTTATCAGTCTCGACAAACTTTTGTTAAATTTGGACAATTCCACCCGCGGGGTGTATTTCAAACTTTGTTGAATGCTTGCCAAGGGCATTTTGACATGTAAATATTCTTTCACGCAAGTTGTGTTTTCGTCAAGTTCTGACTTTTCTTGCCTTCTGCTCCTTGGTTTTTTTTCCTTTGTAGCCCTCCCTTAGCTGCCGTGTAGCCAGCCAGACAGCCGCTCTGCGGACTATGGCTGGGTCAAGTACTTAGCTACTTTTGGGAGGGAAAGTACTTAGTCGACTAGAGTTTTAACAAGTTAAGTAGATGCCGGTCGGCCGGCTGCTCAGCAGCCAGTCGATGAAGCGGTAAGCCGATTTGAAATAGGTGCATGCTCTCGGTCCTTAGCCATTTTTCATGTGGACACCCTTTTCTGCCTTTAACTCCTGCTCACCAGACAGTCGCTCTACGAGCTGTAGCTTGTGGCTGGAGAAGGTTTAGGTGCCAACACACTACTTGTGTGACTTCGAGAAACACCACATGGTGCAAGGCGTCGAGTCCCCGGGCCGACTGGTCGAACCCGGTGACAGGCGGAATAATGAAATAATACATTCATAGGCATAACACTTATCATATAGATAAAAGAGGGTAGCCCCCGAGCTCTTCTCGGGGGACCTGGAGTCTTCGTACTTAATACAAAAGGTAACATGCTACATACTGCATTAAGTTTAAAATCTTCGAAGGAGATTTGCATTCCACGGCCTCTCTGTCTCCATGCCAGGGTCGTCTCTCTTGAGTGCTCTAGGATTCTGAGCGTTGATCAGGTAGTAGGAGTCGTTTCCCAAAACTTTGCTGATGATGAAGGGGCCTTCCCAAGGTGCCAAGAGCTTGTGCTGTCCGGCTGTCCGTTGGATCAGCCGGAGCACAAGGTCTTCCTCTTGGAATGATCTTGGCTTGACCTTCCGATTGTAGTATCGGCGTAGACTCTCCTGGTAGATGGTGGACCGGCTGAGTGCCAGTAGCCGGCCCTCTTCCAGCAGATCGACACCGTCTTCTCGTGCTAATTTTGCCTCCTCCTCGGTGTACATGGTGGCTCGAGGGGAGTCGAATTCTATGTCCGTCGGGATGATGACTTCCGCACCATAGACAAGGAAGAAAGGCGTGAAGCCGGTTGACTTGTTTGGAATTGTGTGCGGGCTCCAAAGGATGGCCGATAGCTCATCGAGCCAACAGCCGACCAAACGCTCCAAAGGCTCGATCAGTCGGGGTTTGATGCCGGACAAAAGTAAGGCCGTTTGCTCGCTCCACTTGGCCGTTTGACTACGGATGGGCAACAGACGCTAAGTCTAGTCGGATGCCCTACGTTGCGCAGAAACGAGCCAAGGCGCCTTTGGCGAAGTTTGTGCCGTTGTCGGTGATGATGCTGTGTGGTATGCCATACCGAATGGTGATGTCAGCGATGGAAGTCACAGTAGTCGGAACATTCAACTTCTTGATTGGTTTTGCTTCTATCGACTTGGTGAATTTGTCCACGGCGACTAGCAGATGAGTCATGATGCCACATGCTGTCTTGAATGGTCCCACCATGTCCAGTCCCCAGACGACAAAGGGCCAGGCAATAGGGATGGTCTTGAGTGCAGAAGCCGGCAGATGTGACTTGGAGTGGAACTTCTGGCACCCTTTACATTTCTGGACCAAGTCTTTGGCGTCTTCTAGAGCGGTCAGCCAGAAAAAACCATGTCGGAAAGCTTTGGCAACAAGTGATCTTGAAGCCGCGTGGTGACCACACTCGCCTTGGTTGATATCTTTGAGGATTGCTTGGCCTTTCTCCGGCACCATGCAATGCTCGTGCACACCAGTGA
Source organism: Triticum aestivum (assembly GCF_018294505.1). NCBI lineage: Eukaryota > Viridiplantae > Streptophyta > Magnoliopsida > Poales > Poaceae > Triticum > Triticum aestivum. The sequence goes on along the minus strand of NC_057797.1, from coordinate 286,768,437 downwards.
CACTGCGGCTCACTAGTTCTCTGTTGACAATGGTGTATGCTGCTGCCTGACATTGCACTTGTCGGGCCGAGATCTCATCGGTCGGTAGCACTTTGTTCACTAGAAAGTTGAGGATGGGCTGCTATTTCTTCGACTGCCAGAACTGCAACCTGCACGAGGGCGCTTGGGCTGGGAGGCAACGAGTTGGAGTCGGCTGCCGCTTGTTGTGTCAATGAAGTCCCCGGGTTGGCTGCTGCAGCCCCCGGGCCAGGTTCTGAAGTCCCCGGGCTGGGTGCAACTGTAGCAATCCCTGAGCCGTCTGCGGAAGTCCCTGAGCCGACTGCCGCAGCCCCCAGGCTGGGTTCTGAAGTCCCAGGGCTGGGTACGACTGCTGCAGCCACCAAGCCGTCTGTCGAAGTCCCCGGGCCGATTGCCGGCTTGACAGATGGCTTGAGGAGGCGCTGTAGGGCGACGCTGGCTGGTATTGCTTGCCGAGTTGAGCCGATTCATGCCAAAGCATCGGCTTGCTCATTGTAGTTTCGTGGCACATGGAGGAACTCACACCCTTCAAAGTATCCGCTGAGTTGCTGGACGAGGAAGCGGTAGCTTGCCATGTTTGCGTCCTTGGCATCCCGGTCGCCTGACGACTGCTGGACCACCAAGTCGGAGTCACCATAGCACATGATCCGGCGAATGCCAAGTTCCTTGGCAAGCCGAAGCCCGTGTATGAGTGCCTCATATTCAGCTACGTTGTTGGAGGCAGCAAAATGAATTTGCAACACATATCTGAGCTTGTTGCCTTTGGGAGAGGTAAGGACGATGCCGGCTCCCAAACCGGTGCGCATCTTGGAACCATCAAAATGCATCCACCAATGGGTGGAGTCCGGTGCCGGCGGCAGGTACTGGGTCTCGGCCCAGTCGATGAGGAAGTCGTCCAGTGCTTGGGACTTGATGGCGGTGCGAGGCTGCTAGTATATGGTGTAGGGGCCAAATCTATGGCCCATTTGGCCACTCGGCCCAAAGCATCCCGGCTTCCAATGATCTCGGCAAGTGGAGTAGTGCAGACAACAGTAATTGAGTGCTCTCAAAAGTATGGCTTCAGCTTCTTGGCGGCAAATGCACGCCGTAGAACATCTTCTGATAGTGGGGGTAGTTCTGCTTGGAGGCGGACAACACTTCACTCAGGTAATACACCGACCTTTGGACTATTAATGCCTTGCCGTCTTCCTTGCGCTCCACAACTATGACTATGCTGACCACCCGGCTGGTGGCGGCAATGTAGAGAAGCATGGGCTCCTTAGCAGTCGGAGCCGCTAGGACAGGTGCAGTGGTTCAACATCTTCTTGAGCTGGAGAAAAGCTTTGTCCGCCTTGTCATTCCACTCGAAAAAGTGGTTTTCTTCATTAGCTGGTACAGGGGAAGAGCCTTCTCGCCCAGCCGACTAATGAAACGGCTGATGGATGCCAAGTTGGGTGGGTACCTCCATCCTCTCGATGGCCTTGATCTTCATAGGGTTGCACTCTATGTCGCGCTCTGAGACCAGAAAGCCAAGAAGCTAGCCGACTAGTACTGCAAAGACACATTTCTCCGGGTTGAGCTTGATTTGAAAGCGGTGCAAGTTCTCAAAGGTTCCTTTAGATCTTCCAGCAAAGTGCCATGCTACTCCATCTTCACCACAATGTCGTCTACGTAGACGTGAGCATTTCTGCCAAGTTGTTTGAGGAGGCACTTCTGCATGCAACGCTAAAACATGGCATGGGCATTTCTCAGGCCGAATGTCATGGTTAGGTAGCAGAAGGCTCCGAATGGTGTGATGAAGGCAGTCTTCAGCCTGTCGGCCGAGTTCATCTTGATCTGATGATACCCAGAGTATGCATCCAAAAAAATCAACAGCTCGCATCCCGTTGAGGATTCTATCACTTGGTCAATTCTTGGCAAAGCAAATGGATCCTTGGGGCAAGCTTTGTTGAGGCTAGTATAATCACTACACGTGCGCCACTTCTTATTCTTCTTCGGTACAAGGAATAGGTTGGCTAACCATTCTAGGAAGAACACTTCCATAATGAAGCCGGCTGCTAGAAGCCGGGCTATCTCTTCTCCAACGACTCTTCTCTTCTCTTCTGACATGCGGCATCAGGGTTGTCTGACCGGCCAGGCATCAATTCGGACATGTAGTTTGTGCTCGGCTAAATTCGTCAGAACACACGGCATGTCCTTAGGAGACGATGCAAAGATGTCCCGATTCTCACGGAGGAAATCGTCGAGCTCGCTTTCCTATTTGCTGTCTAGGTTTCCACCTATGACCGCGTGCCTCTCCGGGTGCTCCGGGTCCAAGGGTATCTTCTTCGTTTCCTTTGCCGGCTTGAACGAGCTCTCAACTTCCGACTCCTTGGGGTTTGGCGACATGTCCGGTTGCTTGCCTGCCATTGCCACAACCCGGTCAAGGAGCTGCTTCTCTGCTGCGATCATGAGGGACTCGGCTAGCCGGCTGCTGTCAGAAGCACAGGCGGACGACTTCTTGTAGTCCCTGGCTACGGTTAGGATTCCTTTGGTGCTTGGTAACTTCGTCTTGAGGTAAGCATAATGGGGGACCGCCATGAACTTGGCCAGAGCAGGTCGGCCAAGTAGCGCATGATAGGGGCTCTCAAGGTCCACCACCTCAAACTGGACCGTCTCTCGGCGGAAGTGATCTTTGTCTCCAAAGAGGACGTCTATCTGGGTCTTGCCGATTGGTGAGCAGGAAAGGCTAGGGACTATGTCGTGGAATATAGTCCGAATGGCCAGGAGCTGCTTTTGCTTGATTCCCAACTTCTCCATGGTGTCTCGGTATATTATGTTGATGCTGCTGCCGCCATCTATCAGAACTCGGGAGAAGCAGGTAGCCTACCTCTCTGCTACGAAGGTGGCCTCCAAGACCTGGGCATAAGAACCAGGAGAGGGCAGCCTGCCTCTCTGCTCCAACTGATAGGCCTCTCAGGCCAATGAATGAACTCGGGGGTCTCTGACGCCACCACATGTACTTCTTGTTGCCGCTACCGTCTATTGTGCTTATCGTCGGCCATGCTGGTGAACACAACATAAGCTGTTCAGCCATGTCCGGGGTGTGCCCTGGAGCATGAGCGGAACATACTTCATGGCAACGCGCTTGTTGCCGTTTGCTACGCTGACGGCCATGGAGTAGTCGACCAGCCAGTCTTCCGACTTCACGGAGCTGGTGTATTTGGGCGTATCTCTTGGGAGCCTGAACCCTTTAGGGAAAGGCTCATCTTTGATGCGGGGGCCAAAGCAAGGCAGGCCCAATGTGTTTTCCTCTTCTAGCGCCAGAGATCGATTGAGTCGATCGATCCGATGGTGGGCATCATTTCCTCCGATTCCTTCTCGAGGCCCAAGACGGACTCCAAGACTTGGATGATCAACAGGCGGCGGAGACACGCGCCTCTCTTTGCGCAGGGGAGGCCGGTAGTCGCTTGGTCATTCCACCGCTCATGGGCGGCCGTCTTGGTCACCTCGATGGTGATGTGCGTCCGGCTGCGGCTGGCTGCCGACTCCGTGCCTCGTCGTCCGTGGCCGTCGCCAGTCGGTGTCTGGGACGTCGCGCGATGCTCTTGGCGGGGAGGCGGGACGTCGTTCCGCCGATTGAGTTTCTCGACGTGGCAGTCGGCTTCTTGCTTCTCGGCAGCCGCATTAATGAGCTGTTGGACGCGTTCCGTCATGTGGTGACGCTCATCACCCTCGAGGTTGTCCAGCTCATCTGTTGCCGCTTGGGCATCTCGTATGTTCTCTCTGGGTGTGGCGTAGACGGGGCGATCGGCGCCAAACATGCTGGCAACAGCCGTGCCGCGCTGCTGGACCGTACTGATGTTGCTGGACCGTACTGTCCAGCTCAACGACGCGGTCCATCTCGCGCTAATAAGCCTCTAATAGGTGTCTCATGCTGGCTAGCTTCTTGGCGCTCTCGATGAGCTGGACGCGGCGGGCTTCCAGCATCTCGGCATTGGCGTCTTCTGCGATGGGTGCAGAAAGGTCTTGTAGTGCTGCTTGGAGCACGTCTCGGCCACCGCCGCCAGAGTGCTCGCCATGGCTGATGACAAGCACCTCCGTGATGGTGCTGTCGCCGCTATCCGTGCGAGGAGGCGGTTCGTCCTAGACCACCACGTTGGTGGGGAACGCGTCGAGTGACGTCGTGTCAGAGTCGACAAGCATAGGGTCGATGGAACCAACCGACTCCAAGTCCAGAACAGGCTCGTTGTCGACGTGGAGCTGGTCGAGGAGGCTAACGAGGCGGCTCTCGGGGCCATCTGTGCCCGCGTCAGATACGGGATCGTCGGAGAGGCCAATCTCGCCAACAAGATCGGCGAGGCAGCTCGCCGCGCAGACGACCTCCGCGCCGTTCAGCGCGTTAGCGCAGACGCCGTTTGGCGTGCCAGGCTGGCTGCACCCGTCAGGAAGGAACAAGGTTCCCTTTCCAGAACAGGTCTCCGGACGAGCGTGCACCTCGCCCCATGGTGGGCGCCAAATTTCGAGAGTTGGGTGCGACATATGCCAAAGGATGGCTTATCATGGTGGGAGCTAGTAGAACGTTGCCAGTGCCCGGAAGCGGGATGAGTCATAGGCACGAACGCCGGCGTACTTTACCCAGGTTAAGGGCTCTCCTAGGAGATAACAACCCTAGTCCTACTCTGCGGGGTCTCCGCATGATCACTAAGGCACTAGTGAGTACAATGGTGCTCCTCGAGCTGTATGCTAGAGGTAGAAGAAGGCAGGGCTAGCCCTCTCCTCTTTCTATATGTATGTCTAGGTCCAATAGGTTGGGAACCCTTTGCATGGGTGCCCTGGGGGACTTATATAGGCCTACCCTCATGGGTACAATGGTAATCTGGCCGGGTGTAGGACCCGGTTGTTAGTGTCTCCCGTTGTCGGCTTCTCCGCCGGCCGCTGGGGCCCGCCGTCTGGTCTGGGTGGAGCTGACAGGCCGCCTCCGCCGCTTGTGGGTCTGGCCGGCTGCTTGTTACTATATCCGTAATGCCAATGACGCATGCTTGGTCGGGGGGGGGGGGCGTGGCTATAGTCCCGTCGTCTGGTGGGACATCACTGTAGCCACAACGTGTCTCATCTGGTTAATGGCGCATGGACCCCGAGGGAAGAGTGGGCCACGTGCTAGAGGCCGGCCTCACTTAGGTCCGACTAGTCAGGTGCTGCCACCCTCCAGGCTCATGCTGCCGGGTAGGGCCCGCCACCTGCAGGCCGTACCGACAGGCCGTCGTGGGAGCAGGGCTCCGCCTGACAAGGGTGACTTCAAGGGTGGAGTGGCAACAGTGTCGCGCCGTGCGGAGATCTCCGCCTGTACGGGGCACTGTGGCTGTGCCATGCCCTGGATATAGTGATGATGGGCTACGCTGTAGCCACATCCTGTCTTGTCTTCTTAATGGGGGTGTAGACTTTGAGGGCGTCGTGGGCCTCCTGCTAGGAGTCGGCCTCTTTGGAGGCCGCCTACGAGGAGTTGGCCCATCTTGGAGCTGCCTCCTGGTGCTTGGCCATCCTCTGGCAGCCGGCCGCTTGAGCCAGCCGGCCACGAGAAGGCGGCGCTTCATCCTTGACACTTGAGGGGCACAGCCGGCCCAATGACTTGAAAAGCTCAGGGACTCGGGTTAGGCTACCCGTGGCCCATTACTCCGACACTGAGATTATAGTTTGTTGGTTCTCAATGAAGTTTATGATTCATACTTGAAATTGCGATTGAATTGTTACTTTAGCATAAGAGATCATATGACAATATATATATATGTTGGTGTTCTAAGAATGATCATGATGCTCTCATGTCCTTATTTTATTTTATCCACACCTCTATCTCTAAACATGTGGACATATTTTTCGATTTTGGCTTTCGCTTGAGGACAAGCGAGGTCTAAGCTTGGGGGAGTTGATACGTCCATTTTGAATCATGCTTTTATATCGATATTTATTGCATTATAGGCTGTTATTACACATTATGTCACAATACATATGCCTTTTCTCTCTTATTTTACAAGTTTTACATGAAGAGGGGGAATGCCGGCAGCTGGAATTCTGGACTGGAAAAGGAGCAAATATTAGAGACCTATTCTCCACAACTCCAAAAGTCCTGAAACTCCACGGGAATTATTTTGAGAATATATAAAAAATATTGGGCGAAAGAAGTACCAGAGGGGGCCCACCCACCGTCCATGAGGGTGGGGGCGCACCCTACCCTCCTGGGCGCGCTCCCCTGCCTCGTGGGCCCCCCTGGTGGCCCTCTGATGCCCATCTTTGGCTATATCGAGTCTTTCGTCGAGAAAAAACTCCGCCGTCACGAGGCGGAACCATTCTAGGGCTCCGACGGAGTTGTTCTGCCGGGGTAACTTCGCTCTGGGAGGGGTAAATCATCACCATCAACATCACCAATTATCCTGTCATCAGGAGGGGGGCACTCTCCATCAGCATCTTCACTAGCACCATCTCATCTCAAACCCTAGTTCATATCTTGTATCCAATCTTTGTATCCAAACCTCAGATTGGTACCCATGGGTTGCTAGTAGTGTTGATTACTCCTTGTAGATGTTGCTAGTTGGTTTACTTGGTGGAAGATCATATGTTCAGATACATTATGCATATTAATACCCCTCTAATTATTGACATTATGCATATTAATGTTTGTTCCTGAGGACATGGGAGAAGTCTTGCTATAAGTAGTCATGTGAATTTGGTATTCGTTCGATATTTTGATGAGATGTATGTCGTCTTTCCTCTAGTGGTGTCATGTGAACGGTGACTACATGACACTTAACCATTGTTTAGGCCTAGAGGGAGGCATTGGGAAGTAATAAGTAGTTGATGGGTTGCTAGAGTGACAAAAGCTTAAACCCTAGTTTATTCGTTGCTTCGTAAGGGGTTGATTTGGATCCATATGTTTCATGCTATGGTTAGGTTTACCTTAATACTTCTGTTGTAGTTGCGGTTGTTTGCAATTTGGGTTAATCATAAGTGGGATGCTCGTACAAGTAAGGGCAGTACCCAAGCACTGATCCACACACATATCAAATTATCAAAGTACCGAACGCGAATCATATGAGCGTGATGAAAACTAGCTTGACGATAATTCCCATGTGTCCTTGGGAGCGCTTTAGTTTATATAAGAGTTTGTCCAGGCTTGTCCTTTGCTACAAAAAGGATTGGGACATCTTGGTGCACCTTATTTACTTTCACTATTTGTTACCCGTTACCAATTACCTTATCACAAAACTATCTGTTAACGATAATTTCAATGCTTGCAGAAAATACCTTGTTGAAAAACGCTTATCATTTCCTTCTGCTCCTCATTGGGTTCGACACTCTTACTTATCGAAATAGTTACTATAGATCCCCTACACTTGTGGGTCATCAGTGGACGGTGGCTGGATGACCTCGATCCTGGATTCTTCTTCGAGCAACGGGCCCTCACCCATCCGAGCCCCCGCCGAGGCCCAGACGGCGACTGGGGAAGCACTAGCCTCTAGCCCCCTGCTGGGAGGGAGCGATCCGCTTCGGATTCCTCCGGCAACCCCTATTGTGGGGGATGCACCTGGTCACGCGCTCAAGTTTGCGCACGAGCGGGGTGTCGTCCGCCGCGATCTCTTTTAGGAGGCAATGGGTGCGCTGAGCCGACTCGACGGGGAACTCGTGGATGTTGACGCTCGCCTTGAAGCCGAGGGTCCCCGGATGGCGGAGGAGTGGCATCAACTGAAAGTGGCTATCAACCTCGGGCACCTCCATCGTGAGCACGCCAGTGCGAAGGCCGAGGCATCCCTGGCAACCTTGCGGGAGGCTAGCATCTGGGCCTTGGAGGAGGTTAGGGAGGCGGAAAATCACCGTGCGGCCACCGAGGAGCGCAGGCGGGAGCTCCAGTCCTTGAACGCCTCCCTGGAGCAGCAGGTGGAGGCGTGCAGAGTTGCCTATTGATGAAGGGCGCACCATCCGACGAGGAGAAGATCTCAAGGCGCGAGGAAGCACTATTGCTGGAGGCCACGGAGCGCAGCCTTGAGCTTGAGCGGTTGGAAACGAGGGAGCGCCAAGTCGCCCAAGCAGAGGATGTTGTCGGCGCATGTGAGGCCAGGGCCCAGGAGGAGGTCGACCACAGGGTGGCCGAGGCTCACGCGGATCTTGCTGGCAGGTACGATCTGAAGCTAAAGCTCATGGAAGTCGAAGTTGTGGGCAGGACCACTGCCCTGAGGTCAGGGATGACTGAGGCGGAATAGCGTGAGAAAAACGTCGCAGCCGCCCTGATTTCGGTGTAGGTTGAGCTGGCCTCCGCCCGTGCCGGGCTGCTCTCTCTTCAAAAGCGGGTTGCCAACGCCGAGTCCTTCGCGCAACAGGGCAGGGAGGAGGCGCTTTACAGGCAGATGCTAATGCACGAGCATGTTCCCATGCTTCGGGACCACAGGACGAGGGCCAATCTGGCACTTGTTACCATCTGCAATGAGCACGCTCCCCATCCACACGCCGAGGACTACGCCAGCGATCTTCGCTTCTTTGACGACGTCGTGACGTGCCTGGATAACCGAGCTGAGAGGGATCATGAGCTTGTGGACGAAAAGAGTCGAGGCCTCCTCGGATGCCCATTCTCTCGCGTCTTCAGCCATCTCCTGAACACCAATCCTGACTTTGATGTTGACGCTGCCATTGCCCTAGTGCCTGAGGTCATCCGGGACAACCTAGCACACTGGGTGGACGACAACGTGGACGCTCCAGGGCCTTTGCTTCTGATGATGATGCAGTGGTGGTCGTGGCGGATGAGGGCGACGTGGTTGATGGCGGCGTGGTTGACGGTGGTGTGGTTGATGGTGGTGAAGACAACGACAGCGACAATGCCGGTAGCCTGTCCGGAAGCAATTTGGGAGATGAGGTGAGCGATATGTCCGGCTGAGCCCGCGCTCCTTTATTTTGAACCTGCACACAAAAGCTTGTGTATGGCCCCACACGCTTAGGCTAGGCTTAAAGCACGCTTTTGGGTGCTCGCGACACCCCTTGCGGGCTTGTTGTCGTAATTTACTTTGGTTTAGTCGCGCTTCAAACGATTTGGTAGCAACGGATGTGCATTCCTTCTGAGAGGAGCCCCTCATGAGCTCACGATGTTTTGGTTTCCTGAGGGGTCTGCCGGTCCACCTGAGAGGGTCTCGCGAGAAGCGAGCGCCAGCAATGGCAAGGTGCACGTGTAGTGCGTGTATGCCGCTACCAGCCCCCGCTCAGGAGGTTTTCGAAAGGGGGGAGATAGAGGACGCAAATCTCAAATAAAACACGAATCCGGAAACTCACGAAATTGACGCGAACGAGAAAAGATGCCCCCCACGATTGCCAATGGAAATGCAACTTCAAATTCAAGATTAAAAGCTGCAAGTCTAAGCTACAGAAAAGAGGTCAAAAGCAAATGTCCACGTCCGGCACCTAGGTATTCTTCTTGTCTTCCCACCAGCGCGGAGCTAAGTGCATTCACTGGCTATGAGCATAGTCATCGGGGGATAGTGTCGACGGCCAGTGCGGAGCATGGTGCTTCCACTAGGACGTGGGCGGGAGCCCCTGAGGCCCGAGGGCGGCACTCCGAAGACTCCGGGGCACGTACAGCCCCACTCATTATTACGTGAGAGTGTCAAGAGCGGAGACATTCATAGGCGTCAGCCTTGCTTCATATCACGAGTCGAGGGACCACCTTGTGCCGCCCTCGACTATTGTTGGGGCGTCCAGAAACTAGGACAATGCCAAGGGGCAAAGGGACGCTAGCGGCACCCTCGGAGACCACGTCCCTCTGCCGGGGGAAAGGCTCGCTAGTGCCTCCCCGGTAGAGGACCTACGTCCGGGCGACACCTTGCTCCATGTGATGCGGGGAGGGGCCTTGCTCCTGGCTAATCCCATGCAGCCCCTAGTGCGCTTCCCCTAGTGGAAGGGGGGATGCCGTGCTGGGGCAGTCGTCCACCACTGTGACCTGATTCACTTGCGAACCACGGTTAGCGTAAGCCTGCTCCTAAGAGATTAGTGGTACCGTGTAGCTATTGTCGCCGGCGTGGTCGGCGAGGCTCCAGGGTGGCTCCTGGAAGGCCTCAACTTCCAGCGTCTCCTCTTCCCATCCCGACTTGAGGAACAAGCCGGGGTCATCTTCCAGTGTGTACTCCTGGTCCATCATGCGGGGCACATAGGCCTCGGGAGCCGTCGCCCTGGAAACCTCGCTGAAGTGCCCCGCACTCCACGTCGCTCGGCCGGGCGTGCCGCTCTGATGATGGTAGGGCGGCAGCTTGCCGGGGCCGTGGGTGGCAATGCTTATGCCTGCACCCAACGGGGGAGGCACGGGTGCGGTTGGGTGTCCGACGCCGCTGGTTGCGCCCGTGCTGACGAAACTTCCTGGTGTGCCCGGGGGTGCGCGGGCGCGACGAGGCCCACCTTGCGATCCGGCCATAGCCAAAGGCGTAAGCAAGGAGTAGAAAGGTGGTGTACCCCTAGCTGTGGCGTCCAACAGCTCGGCAACGCGCTCCAGCAATGCATCTCGTCTGCTCTCCGTCAGTTGGCACCGTAGCAGCTCCCGCGCCACTGTGAGTGCGGCCCTAATGTTCGCTTGTTCCCGTCGGGTGTGCGGTACCATCACCGCGGCGTAGATTGAGGCCCTTGCCATGGCCCGCACGTGTCGCAGTCTAAGGGTGGAAGGTGTCGGACCACGCCACCCGCGCCCCGCGGTGTTTGGTAGTTTGCATGCCTCCTAGAGCGCGGAGTTGAGGTCTTCTTGGGCAGACGATGCTGCCCGGGCTGGCCAAGCTTCCCAGTGGTCAGTGTCGGCCCTCGGGCCGCTGGACATTGGCGCTGATGGAAGAGAGGTTTCGGTGCAACCCTACCTGGCGCGCCAAATGTCGGATTTCGGGTTCCGACAAAATCCTTGTGATTCGAACTCTGGGGTGCGCCCGAAGATCTCTCCTCCCCCTACCTCACGCTCTCACCACAATCTCAAAGCTCAGCACGTCGAACTCGCAGAACAAGGGACACGGGGTTTATACTAGTTCGGGCCACCGATGTGTTGTAATACCCTACTCCAGTGTGGTGTGGTGGATTGCCTCTTGGGCTAAGGATGAACAAGTACAAGGGAAGAACAACCTCCTGAGGAGAGGCGTCCTTGACCTCGGAGAGCTTGTGTGGTTGAGGATGATCTGAATGGTCACCCCCTAGCTACTGTGGTAGCTAGCACTATTTATAGAGGCCCTGGTCATCCTCCGAAATGTTGGCGGGAAGGGATCCAACAACGGCCAAATTCGAAGGGAGACAACTAGTACAAGTTATCCTGACATAAGGTGGTCTTCGCCTGCCAAATGCTCTGGTCGTGACGCCGTCCTGGGCTCCATGGTGACCTCTATCCTGCCGTCCCGCTGGTCTTGGTCTTGTTGCACCGATATGGAAACCTTTGCCTGATGCCTCGGGACTATTCGCCTGCGCTTGCCTCTTTAGCACCAAAGAGGAAACAAGTACGTTGCGCGCGCTGGCGCCCGCCTGGCCTTGGTCGTCATGGCTTGCGTCACAGGGACCTCGCGAGGTGCCCCTCGCCTTGATCTCTCCGCCCCCCGCGAGCCAGCCTGGTGAGGCCGCCCCCGAAGAGGTCTTGTGTCGTCCGCCTCGCAAGGCTTGGCCCCTCGTGAAGGTCTTGAGTGTTCGCTGATGAAGATGGGTCGTATGGGGCCGCCGGCGGAGCCACGCTATGGGCCAAAAGCAGGTAAGTCTGGGGACCCCCGTTCCCAGGATGCCGACAAGTACCGGCAAGAAGGCTAAGGCCAAAGCCTCCGGAAAGGAAGTTGCCACGTGCACTGATTGCTGGGAGGCTGCGACTGCCGAGAAGTGTGGGAAAGGTGATGGGCCATACTACAAGATTCATCGGACCAAGGGCCACAATTTCCAGGAGTGCCATCAAGTTGAACAGCTCGTCAAGAAGTAAAGGGCTGAGTATGAGAAGTGTGATAGGACAAAGGACAAATGGCGCTGGCGAGAAGGGCTGAGGCGGCCAAGCAAGCCACAACGACAAGGCTCCTCGGAATCAAGGAAAAAACACCAGAGGTCGTGAGAAGGAATATTGCAATGATGGAAGTGATGGGGTCTGAAGAGGAAACCATTGAGCAGGAATTCCAGAAGGCCACTGACGCCATGTGCATTTACAGGGGTTCATCTTTGCACTCCTCTCAACACTAGCTTAAATGGTGGGTGGGTGAGGACAATGCCGTGGAGCCAAGGGCAGAATCTCGGAAGCCTCTCAAGTGGTCACGCACGCCCATCATTTTTACGAAGAGGACCACCCTGACCACACCACTTCGCTAGGGTGCTTGCCATTGTTGGCCTCACCAACAATCTGCAACCCTCAAAGTCACAAAGATGTTGGTTGACGGCGGGGCTGGGATGAATCTGATTTCCCCAAAGGTCATCAGCAAACTTCAGATAGCATAGGAAGAGCTCAAGGTCATGGGCATGTTTCAAGGAATCAACCCCGGCAGGAGTCGTCCTAAGGGAAAGATCACGTTGCCGGTGAGATTCGGGGGATAGTTGAATTACCGGACTGAGAAGGTTATTTTTGATGTGGTCGACCTCCCCCTGCTTTACAACAGAATCCTTGGACGCCCAGCTCTGGTTAAATTCATGGCAGCATCCCACTATGCCTACAAGACCTTGAGGATGCAGGGTCGGTGGGCGTCATTTCCATTCCGTCAAGACAAGAAGGACACAATTATTTGCGTCGGTAAGATGTACTGGGACGCAGTCACGGAAAATGTCGTTGAAGCCGCAGTTCCTGCCAAGGAAAGCCAAGGAAAGAAGAATGCTAGCAGGGACGCCAGCAAGGAGTCCGAGAAGCGTACCTTCTTGGAGTATGCTGCACCTATTAATGACTTGCCGGAAAGTTACAATAGCAAGAGGTCCAAGGGTGCTGCACCCCATGTGAAAAAGGTCTCTGTAGGGCTGGCTGGCGTTGATGGTACTTTCACTATCAGCGCCACCCTTGATGACAAATAGGAAAGCATGCTCGTTGCCTTCCTACAGGCGAATATCGATGTGTTTGCTTGGCAACCATATGATATCCCCGGTGTTCCCAGGGAGGTAATCAAGCACCACCTTGCTGTCTGCCCACATGCCCGACCCATAAAGTAGAATGTCCGAAAGCAAGCCTTGGAGCGGCATCAGTTCATTGCAGTGGAAATCAAGAAACTTGAGGCAGCTGGTTTGGTTAGAGGAGTACTACATCCAACATCGTTAGCAAACCCAGTGATCATATGCAAGGCTAATGGGAAATGGAGGCTTTGCATAGATTTCACGTGTAGCGCCCAAGATGCATTCTATCACCATCCCGTGATGAATTCATGATTGCGGCACAACCACATTTCGGGCGCTTAGCAAGGTCGATATCATTACAACATACAATGTACTGAATAAATGAGAATACAAGATAAAGGCTTACACTCGCCACAAGCTACAACATCAATACAAGACTTCATCAATACATAGCAATCATCATATAGAAGAGCAGGATCCGACTACGGACAAAATCAAATGAAAAAGAAGAACGACATCCACCCTACTAATCCCAGGCTCCCCGACCCGAAACTTATCCCTTGAATGAAGAAGAAGAAGCAGAAGAACTCCAAAACAAGCAAGCTTCGCACTCGCGTCAGACCATCGCATAACCTGTACCTGCAACTGTTGTTGTAGTAATCTGTGAGCCACGAGGACACAGCAATCCCATTACCATTGGTATCAAGACTAGCAAAGCTTAAAGGGCATGGAAAGGATAAGTGGTGAGGTTGTAGGAAGCGACTAAGCATTATATGGTGGCTAACTTGCGAATACAAGAATAAGATGAGAAACTACACAAACGGTCGCAAACTAGTAATGATCAATAAGTGATCCTGAACTACCCAACAGTGTTCTCTTCTCGAGCTCATTTGAAAAGATACGATCACGGTTACACAACATGGTTGGTGTATTTTAATCGAGTTCACTTCAAGTCCTCTACAACAAGATATTAAACCCTGCAGGGGTGTCCCAACTTAGCCCATGACAAGCTCACTATCCGTAGAGACAATCCTCCATCTCGGGACACCCGATCAGACTCAGAATCCCGGTGCACAAGACAATTCCACAATGGTAAAACAAGTCTAGCAAGACCTCCCGATGCACTGACCTAGCCTAATAGGAGTTGCGCGATCTCTTTCTCAGGGTACACCGAATGGGACATCCTACGAGTAAAACCAGCCCTCAAGTTTCCCCGAGGTGGCCCCGCGGTCTACCCGTTTGGGACCAACACCATCAGCACTGGCCCCACTGCTATGTAGAAAATCCTCAGGTTCACCACTCCCTATGCCAATTAATTATTAGGTTCAAGTATTATTATGGAAAATGTTAAAACCAATATTGGGCCTTGCTGGAAGAGTTTTATTCAAAGCGAACTATCAAGAGGGCCCCATACCCCTCACCGTGTTAGGGACGCAAAATCAAGGAACATAACACCGGTATGACGGAAACTAGGGTGGCAAGAGTGGAACAAAATACAAGGCAGAAGGCCGAGCCTTCCACACTTTACCAAGTATATAGATGCATTAATTAAATAAGACATATTATGATACCCCATGATATCCATGTCCCAACATGGACAACCTCAAAGTGCACCTACAACTAGCAACGCTATAAGAGGGGCTGAGCAAACCGGTAACATAGACAAAGAACAGTTTGCTAGGAAGGGTAAAAAGGTTAAAGGCTATCATGTAAATTTGGGAGGCTTGATAAACAAATGGTAGGTAGCACGACATAGCAATAGCATCGAGACAACTAGCATAGCAAAGATAGTAGTCAGATCCAAGGTGACGGTCATCTTGCCTGAAATCCCACTAGGAAGAAGATCGACTCCATGAAGAAGACAAACGGGCGTAGTCGAATGAATCCTCACAATCACAATGCACAATCAAGTATGATGCATGTCCGGTTAAATGATTCATGACATGGCAAAGTGCAACAAACAACACTACAAATTAAGAGGGGCTCAATATGCAATGAGTTGCATATTAACAAAACACCACATTCAATTACTTAATTTGCTCTCTTCTAAGCTACTCAACAATATTAAATGTTGTTAAACATGGCAAGAGATGAAGCATAACTAAACTAACTATTTAGG
This sequence comes from Triticum aestivum, assembly GCF_018294505.1. Classification (NCBI taxonomy): domain Eukaryota; kingdom Viridiplantae; phylum Streptophyta; class Magnoliopsida; order Poales; family Poaceae; genus Triticum; species Triticum aestivum. Next base: position 286,753,286 of record NC_057797.1, on the reverse strand, counting down.
CAAGTTTGAATGAGGCCGGAAACAACAACAAGACATTTAGCAATATAATGCAAACACAATTTTAAACATTTTAAATGTTTTTATCATGATGTGGATGACATATTCCAGTTTTATGCAATTTTATGAAAGAGTTGACATGAGCATGATAAGAGCACTTGTCGCCATGACGAATGAAAGGGTGCCACGGCGACGATGACGGGAATGGTGCAACAGCAACATTCCGATGATCTGGCAATTCATGGAAATGCCGGTGCAAAAGAACAAGTGTGCGAATGTGCGAACATGCTAGTCATGGTGGGGTGATCCCTGTTACCGGGTGTCCCACATGTTGGTGGCATGGCAAACGAGGAGGAACATGCAACATGCAATTTGGACACGGTGCAAACACGAGCATCTCATACAACAAAAGCATTTGTCCACGGGTCATCGTCTCGACGGTTATACCTTACAAAGATGCATTTACGGAGCGGTTCGAGTTCGGTAAAGGAAGTAGGTGCTCTCGGGACGGTCGTAGTGGAAGTAGTAGTACACGGGTCGTAGTGGTGCCATCGGTCATGAACGATCATCGGGGCGGTAGTGGAAGTAGAGGTACACCACGTCTTGTCGAAAATCGGAGCGGCGGTAGTTGTTCACATGTTGTAGTCGAACTTGATGGAACCAATGTAATAGAGGGTAGTCGTGGTACTTGGAGTCTTCAGACTGCCGGTCTCGGTTCTTGCGATGGTAGTGGTACAAGGTCGTCATGGGAAATAGTCGTACTCGCAAACTTGTCGGATCCACGGCGAACTTGTCTCCGAGCGTAGTGGTACTTGGCGAATCCTGAAACGGTCTTGACGATCCAAAGTGGCACAAGTGAGATGCACATCCACATTCTTCAGACTTGGGCTTCGGGTGCAGGATTTGAGGGTATCAGTGATGGCCAAACTTGGCAACGTTCAAAGAGGCACCAGTGGGGGTGTTTGATGCACTGATGGCCTAAGAAGAAACATGGGAAGGTGGCCATGGTGGTCTAGAAGCAGCAACATCAAGGGCAATGGATGTGGGGCGGCGTCGGGAGGTGCGCTGCAGAGGATGCCGATGGGGCATGGAGGAGCGGTGTGAGACGAGCAAGCAACAAGCAGCAGCGGGGGTTGCGGAGAGGTGAGGTGGAGGAGGAGCTGGCAGCGCTGGCCTTGCCGAGGCCGGCAGCAGGCCACGTCGATGGCTGGCACGCGAGGAAGGGGCCTTGTGCTGGAAGAAGAAGCAGAAGAAGGGGTCGCACGAAGGGGCATCGTTCTCGCCGCCGTGAGGTGCGCGCAGGCGAGGAAGAGCCAGGGAGGAGAAGGGGCGCATCGGGGTCCTGGTGCTGCTCCGCTTTGTCGACGATGGTGCACAGGAGAAGAAGAGCTCTGGGGGATGCTTGCTGACGATGGCCGGAGACGGAGGCAGGGCCCTCGGACTAGAGCGGTGGCGAGGCGCGTCGGCCAGCGTGGAGGTGGAGAGGTGGGAGCCGGGCAGGAGGCAGCGGGCGCCGGGTCCATGTCATGGCGGCATCGCGGAGGAGGCGGCTGGAGGCAATGGGGATCGAGCGCGGCGCGCCTACCCTGGCGCTGGCTGCGCGGGCATGAAGTGGCGGCGGTGTGGGAGGACGAGAGAGAGAGAGTGGAGATGGGTATCGGGCAGGGGAGAGGGTTAGGTTATACAAGGGGCGGTTGTGCCTCCAGGAGCGAATGGGCCTTAGAGGCCGGCCCAGTTACTGCTGCTGGTTGGAGGCCAGATGGGCTGGATACAAGTGGCGGCTGGGCTTCTCTCTCTCTACTATAAAGAAAAAAACAAAACAGAGATAAGATAGAAAAGAAAGAGAGGTTTGGGGAAGTAGTTGGACACGTAGATAATTTTCCCGGACTCACAAAAAAGTGCTCGTTCCAAGAAAATTGGAGTGAGCAAGATTGCATGGTTTAAATTCAAATGCATTTGAATTTAATTAAAATGGTTTGAACAAGGAGTAGGATTCGGAAGTGTCCAAAAATGTTGAACATTTAGGAAGAGCCTCGATAAGTGGGAAAAGAATTATTGGCATGGTTAGAGAGTCAAAAATTGAAGAAGAAAAGGCCAAGGGATTTAACATGCAAGTGTGTTGTGGTAAATTCCAAATCAATGGAATATTTTATAATAGCTCCCTAATATTGGGAGGATAAGTTAGAAAGAGAAGTCACCCTTCCCTCAATTTAAATGGATCAAATATCCATGCAATTTATTTCAAAGAGTTATAGAATTAATGATATGATGACATGATGCAATCCAACAAACAAATAGAACACACGGCAAAACTCGGAATCCATGGAAGGCATCTGGAGCGTCGGTCTTGGGTCGTCACAACACTCCTCCACTTACAAGAGATTATCTCCCCGAGATCTAAGGATGGCACCGGAGGCAAACAGATGAGTTAAAACAAAGTTGCTTCTTTGACAAACGAGTGAAACCAATGAACCTTGAGAGGTTGAAAACTTGAAAGAAAGAACACAACAGAGTTGAATGAAATTGAGAGCACTTCGGTAGCAAAGAGAAACAAGGAACACCATGTGAACCTTGGAGGTTGCAAGGCAATGAATGGTGAGCACAATGGACAAGAAGGAATTGAAACCACTCTGGTTGAAACGAGATAAACAAGGAACAAGGAAGGACAAATTCGAACAGCACTCTGGTTGAAAAGAGACGCAAGACTTGATAAGATGAAAGAAATTGAATGAGAACACAACACTCCGGTTAAAAGGATAAGCAAGAAAATAACATGATGTTGACAAAACGAGGTGATGGGTGAAGAGAGCAACATCATAATGTCTCCGGAACGAAAGAATAGAAGCTAGATTGTTGGGATAAAGGGATGGAGAAGAAAATGACAACTTCTACAACAATTGAATTTGAAAAGCATCCGTAGAAAGAAGGATTGAACGGATTTGTTGGAAGATCAATACCAAAGGATATGATCCTCGTGGGCTTATGGAGACATCTCAAAATTATGAGGTGACAACCAACCACTACCAAAAGATTCATTAGCTGAGAGGAACGAAGAGATGGAAAAACTTGTTTCTCCGCGAGAATAGGAGGGAACTTGGATCATTGATAAACACCACAATTAGCACAATCCTTAGGGAAGGATTTAAGTGAAATCTATACCAAGATAACACCAACGAAGATATTGATGGATGTAAAATACCTCATTCTTGACAACATGTGAATCATGAAACATGAAGGGAAATTATCAAGAATGACATAACACCACCTCCAAAGATAAGGTAGAAGGAATTGCACTTTGGAATGCAAGAAGAAGAATACTTGAGCTCCTCCAAGGAAAATCTTGAAGAACACTTCGAGAATGAATTAAATCTTTGATGAACCACCATGTTGAGCCTTCGTGAGAACACCGGTAACAAAAGAATGATCAAACAAAAGGAAAGAGAAGTTGAAAAGACAAGGTCAAGCCTTGCAATGATTAGGTGGACCTTCGTGATGAGATAACCGAGGAAAACTTGGAACTCCAGAAAAGAAAAGATGAGTCACCTAGAACCAAGGAATTGATAACATGAACAAAATCCGGAAGAAGAAATCAATCACTTGGATGGAACAAGAATAAGAATTATGTCATGCTTACCCTTCATCAACTTGAATTGATGAGAAGCAACAAATTTGGCATGCCACTTATTCTTTTTGCAAGGATTGAGGAGAGATATAGCGCAAACTCAATGGACCACCGGTAGGATTTTGGAAAGAAATGAATGAATTAATATGATAAAAAGGAAAAGGAATCTTGAACGAACCACCGTAAGAATTGAAGACGATTGAAGAAAACAGAATGCATCACTGGGAAGAATTAGAAAATGAACGAAGATACTTGGGAAAATTTAGATACAAGAGAATGAAGAGATCACGAACTGACTAGAGAATACTTGAGCAATGCACCAGTAAGGTTTGGAGAATGAGAGCTGAAAGGTGAGAATGAATAATTCTAAGATGATGGGATCTGGAGAATCAAACTGAAAAGACTCCTGAATTTCTCCGGATGGGTGAAAAGAATTATCACAATCGAAAACAGTTATTAGAGGATGGTATAAAGCTAGAACCATGAATCTTTAAGAGAATGGAGCAAGATTTAGAGAAAAGCTCTTCCTCGGTCTTCAAAAGCTGAGAATGACGATGAGAACCACCACTGAAATTGACGAGACACTCCGGAAATGAAGAATAGAAAGGTTGAACCAATGATGAAAAGAATTTGAAAGATCTTGGAGAAAAACATGACTGATGATAATTCATTCTTACGTCAAACTTTAAAATAATTTGAGAATACCTCCGGAAAAATTAGAAGAATCAGGTAAGATCCTGGAAAAAGACATGTGGGTTAGGGCCCACTCAACCCCATTGAAATGATTTTAAAGAGATGTTGCACCAGTTGAATTAAATGTCTTGAATAAGGTAACAACCTCGAAATAGCTTGAACGTATTAGGAATGGAAACACGAATCTTCTAAGATATCTTCAGCACCCTGGATATGAATATAGAGAGGTGATTAATTAAGAGAGCCTTGGATAAGACATTCCAACATTGGAAAAACTTGTGAAATCAAAAGAAGAGATATAATCAACACCGAAGGTTGAATTTAGTCCACTGAGGAAGAACGTAGAACAAAGAAACTCAAACTGTTGCGCATCTTCACGAGAGATCACCTGTTAAGAATATTGATGAAAAAGAATGAAGAGACTTCACATCAATAAAATGGATACTAGATTTGAGAATTTTGACTTCTTGAAGAAGAAGGGTGGGAGCGTGGGTAAAATAAAGGCAACTTGGGACGGATGAAACAAACACCGTTGCGAAGAACTGAGAATTGATCTAACAAATATTGAAATGATAGGATTAACTTGAAGAGAAGCACACCGGTTGGGAATAAATGATAACATAATCTCGATGATCAAGAAGGATTAGTATTCACATGGAAGTATGAGAACACCGCTTAGGAAATGTATGGAATCAACACTTGACAATGAAGCAACTCGAATACCACAACCAAAACAAAACAAAGGATTGGCTTGCAGAATAAGCCAGAAACAAATATATGATAGTGATTTCGTCCGACATTTTCGTGGTGGCACCCGCACGGACTCGATCGTACAACACCATCATGTACAAGGCAGTGCACATGACATACGAAGTGTCCCCGAGTAAGCATAGCCAAGGACTCTTTTAGACACAACGAGACCACTGTAAAACCAACCGTGGACAGGCGGACCACTAGATGTCGAACCCCAATCTCATATCACGCATCTATTGAAAAATATATCCTAGGTAACTACTTGAATTCTGACCTATTAACACCTGAAACTTTCTGGTTATGCAATCTGGTGTTGGGATTATAGGGAGGAACAAATATATCACACAACTAACAAATCCTACACTCCGACTGTATTCATCCATCAACACATAACCAAGAAAACCTCGGAAATCGTGTACCTGGGACCTTTGAAAATATCCGATATACTAGATGTGGCAATACATTTGATCGCTCTCCGCAGTACTGGGTGTCGTCAAACTACTCTCACCACAAAGAGTATAGAAGTGTTTTCGATGTCGGCGAACACTGGTATTCCGGAACTGAAACGATAAACACTGTGACAAAAACACCTTGGAGCCCAACTCCCCGGGACACTGCCGCAACCCCTAAATGCCAGGAGGCACCAAGACAGAATTCCCGTCACAATGATATCGCAATGATCCAACAATACCCGCGTGATCCTAAAAAAATGAGTGAAAAAGAGGAGAGTGAAGTCAAAACAACTACGCCAGGAGTCCTCACTAGAGCGACGAAGGGGCTGAGGAGTAAAAACAATCCCTACTCTCCGATCTATAGCTAGACTAAAAATAGTTTTATTCTACACTCAACATCGGCAGTGGTTTGATCAATCAAGGGGGATCCTAAGGACGGTACAGCTCTGATACCAACTTGTAGCGCCCAAGATGCGATTGTATCCCAATCACGTGATGAATTCATGATTGGGGCACAACCGCATTTCGAACACTTAGCAAGGTGGATATCATTAAAACAAACCATGTATTGAATAGATGAAATACAAGATAAAGGCTTATACTCGCCACAAGCTACAACATCAATACAACAGTTCATCAATACATAGTAATCATCATACGGAAGAGCAGGATCCGACTATGGATGTAAACAAACAAAAAAGAAGAATGACATCCACCCTGCTAATCCCAGGCTCCCCGACACGGAACCTATCCCTTGAATGAAGAAGAAGAAGCAGAACTCCAAAACAAGCAAGCATTGCACTCGCGTCAGACCATCGCATTACCTATACCTGCAACTATTGTTGAAGTAATATGTGAGCCACGAGGACTCAGCAATCCCATTACCATGGGTATCAAGACTAGCAAAGCTTAAAGGGTATGGAAAGGATTAGTGGTGAGGTTGCAGCAAGCGACTAAGCATTATATGGTGGCTAACTTGTGAATACAAAGAATAATATGGGAAACTACGCAAATGGCCGCAAACTAGTAATGATCAATAAGTGATCCTAAACTACTTACATTCAAACATAACCCAACCGTGTTCTGTTCTCAAGCTCACTTGAAAAGAGACGGTCACGGTTACACAATGCGGTTGGTGTATTTTAATTGAAGTTTACTTCAAGTCCTCTACAACGGGATATTAACAAATTCCCATCTCCCCCATAACCGCGGGCATGGCTCTCAAAAGTTTAAACCCTACAGGGGTGTCCTAACTTAGCCCATGACAAGCTCATGATCCGTGGGGACAATCCTCCATCTCGGGACACCCGATCACACTGGGAATCTCGGTATCGACCCAGCCTGATAGGAGTTCCACGATCTCGTTCTCAGGGTACACCGGATGGGACATCCTATGAGTAAAACCAGCCCTCGAGTTTCCCCGAGGTGGCCCCGTAGTCTAGCCGTTTGGGACCAACACCATCAGCACTGGTCCCCCTGCTATGTAGAAAATCCTCGGGTTCATGACGCCCTATGCCAATTAATTATTAGGTTCAAGTATTATTGTGGCAAATGTTAAAACCAATGTTGGGCCTTGCTGGAAGAGTTTTAATCAAAGCGAACTGTCAAGAGGGCCCCATACCCCTCACCATGTTAGGGACGCAAAATGAAGGAACATAACACCGGTATGACGAAAACTACACTACTACACTACAGGAATCAGCTAGTTTGCCATCTGCTAGTTCTTTGCCATCCGCTAGCGGACGGCAAAGAAGCTCTTTGCCATCAGCTTCCAAAAAGCAGACGACAAAGAACTGGCTGATGGCAAAGACCAAGTTTGCCATCAGCCAGTTCTTTGCCGTCTGCTAGCGGACGACAAAGATTCTTTGTCGTCGGCTAGCGGACGGCAAAGAGGGAGGGGCCCCACTGACGAGCTGCAAAAAAAAACCTAACGGGCCCCCTCTTTGCCGTCCGCTAGCGGACGGCAAAGAGCAAGAAGGCGGACGGCAAAGAGGGAGGCCCCACGTAACGTTAACGGGGCCGCGCCCCACACCCTCCTCTCTCTCTCTTTCTCTCCCACCTCCACCGCCCCGTCGCACCACGCCCCGCTGCCGCCCCAGCGCCCCCCGCCGCTGCCCCAGCGCCCCCCGCCGCCGCCCCGGCACCCCCCCCGCCCCGTTGCCCCCGCCGACCCCACCGCCCTGCCGTCTGGGCGCCGCCACGCCCCGGCGCCCGGCACCTCCGCGCCCCGCCGCCCCGGCCGGGCCCGGCGCCGCCGCCCCAGGCCGCCCCGCCCCCTCCTCCGCCGCCCCAGGCCGCCCCGCCCCGCTCCTCCGCCGCCCCAGGCCGCACCGCCCCCCTCCTCCACCCTGCAGGTGATCTTCTTCCTTTTTTTCCTTTTTTCTGTTTTTTTAGTTTTAGGTTTATGTTTAGTTTAGATTTAGTTTTAGTTTTAGGATTAGTTTTAGGTTTATAGGTTTAGTTTTAGTTTAGTTTTAGGTTTAGATTTAGTTTTTTTCTTTTTCTGTTTTTTTAGTTTTAGTTTTAGGTTTAGTTTAGTTTTAGGAAAGAAGAAAAGGAGAAAAAGAGGAGATCAGGAGAAGAAGAAGAAGAGGAGGAGGAGAAGAAAAAAGAAGAAGAGGAAGAAGAAGAATAAGAAGAAAGAGGAGAGGAGGAGAAGAAGAAGAGGAAAAGGAAAGGAGGAAGAAGAAGAAGAAAAAAGAGGAGAGGAGGAGAAGAAGAAGAGGAAAAAGGAAAGGAGGAAGAAGAAGAAGAAGAAGAAGAAGAAGAAGAAGGAAAAAAGGAAGAAAAGGAAAAAGAGGAAGAAGAAGAAAAGGAAAAAACTCGACCCGACACGGTACCCTGACCCCGACCCGGCACCCCGACACGACACCCCGACCCCGAGACCCCGACCCCGACCCCGAGACCCCGACACCCCGACACCCCGACTCCGACCCCGACCCCGATCCCGACCCCGACACCCCGACCCCGACACCCCGACCCCGACCCCGACACCCCGACCCCCAAGCCTGACCCGACACCCCGACCCCGACCCCGACACCCCGACCCCGACCCGACACGGTACCCAGACCCCGACCCGGCACCCCGACACGACACCCCGACCCCGAGACCCCGACCCCGACCCCGAGACCCCGACCCCGACACCCCGACCCCGACCCCGACCCCGACCCCGACACCCCGACCCCGACACCCCGACCCCGACCCCGACACCCCGACCCCCAAGCCTGACCCGACACCCCGACCCCCCGAGCCTGACCCGACACCCTGACCCCGAGCCTGACCCGACACCCTGACCCCGACACCACACCCCGACCCCGAAACAACACCCTGACACCGACACGGCACTACCCCGACATCGACACGACACCCCGACCCCCCGACCCCGAAACAGCACCCCGACCCCGACACGGCACCCCGACACCGACAGGACACCCCGACCACCGACACCTCCCGAAAAGGTGTTCTTTGGCCTTCCAGAGGCCGACGGGGTCTTTCCAAAAAGCGTTTCAAGAACCGCTATACTTCACCCCAAAACATTGAAGTAGACAGCGACAATGAATCTGACATCACCCCAGAGGAGGAACAAGAAGAGCCGGAACAAGAAGAGGTTACTACTGCGGATGACCTGTCAATGCTTGACCGATTACGTCAAGGTGGCCTTGCACATCTTGATGCCAATGAACCCTATGAGCCCGTCATTGATTATAGTGATGATGATGATGATTATGCATTTATTGATGATACTGATCGAGATTATTAGTAGTGTCAGGTATTACATTTTTTTATGTTGTACTTGATGATGATACACTTAAGTGATACACATATTATTATTCATGTCGGTCTTTTTTTATGTTGTACTAATTTCGTTTACTGTTTGTCATGGCAGGTGTTGAAAGATGGTGGGCGCTGGTCGGGAGCGTGGTCTGAGGTCTTCCATTCCAGACGCACCTCTCCGCCGAGCGTTGCTGGACAGTATGGCCACACCGCCGGGCCCTTCTTCGTCGACCGCGGTGCCCAGCAGGGGACGAGGTAGGAAGAGAGGAGGTGGGGCATGTGGTCGTGGGAGAGGAGGTAGGGTGACTACTACGGCGCCTTCCTCGCCGCCACCCCCAGCTGTTTCACCCGAGCACGTGACTGCTAGGGTGGACTCATCCGAGGAGGAGGCTACACGGACTCCGGTCCACGAGCCTCCGGTCCACGGGTCTTGGGCCCACGAGCCTCGGGTCGACTGGCCTGCGGCCCACGAGAGTTCGGCCCATGTGACCCCGGAGGAGCACACGTCCGGATGGGGTACCTGGTCGGATCAGCCCGAGGAGCCGAGTGGCCATGCTGATAATGGCAGGGAGCCGACTGATCTTGAGGAGGAGGGGGGCACCGTCTACCAGCGTGGTGCTACATGGCTCCCGTCCGTGCCGGTGACCCACGAGCAGAGGTGGTTGATTTTCCCTGATGGGGAGAGGTACGTAAATGCATTTAATATTTTTGTACATTGTGCATTCATGTTTTTTCAAATAACTAATGCGTTGGCCTTGTCATGCTGAAGGGGTTGGGACCACCATCATAGTGTCCGCCGGCCCAACTCCGTCCTTGGAGTTCTTTGCCGGCAAAACTTTCCGGGGTTTGTCACGTTGCCTGGTGAGGGTCGGCTTCCAGAGCTTGGATTGAGCTGGGAGCACTACGTGGCTGCCCCGGCCCCGCCGGATGAGATTATCGACGGTGTCGTGTGCGACACGAGGGCAGACATGGTGATCAGAAAGTTCTGGGTAATTTCTCCTTTACACATTTAAAAATCTTCAACTAGCTAGTTATTAATTGTACTAATCAATATTGTCTCATTTGATTGCAGACATTCTACAGGTGTGAGGAGGGATACGAGGAGGACGCGGCACATGTTATCGAGAACGTCTGCAAGCGCCTACTCCAGAACTTACGGCACGAGGCTCGGGTGCAGGCTGTTCGAGACTACTACGCCTTGCGTGGTATCAAGAAGACCAAGCCGGCGTGCCGCGATAAGTTCCTGAGTAAGGAGCAGTACATGAAGGTAATTCTTAAGGCCTTCTCTACTTAAGTTCCTTCATTTAGTAATTCTTAGCCGTAGCGCTCAAGTTTCTATTTGCTAACTTAGGCGCCTCCGAGATGGTGTGCGGATCGGATGGATTGTTGGGAGGTGTTGGTCGATGAGTGGTGCTCAAAACAATGGCTAGCCCTCCACAACGAGGCCAAGGACAAACGTGCCCAAATGGAAGGTGTGCCACACCATCAAGGCAGCTCCAACTTATATCAGTTCGGGCGCAACTGGGTATGTGGTTTGCTTCATGATTCATGCAATTCATTCATCATGCTAGCTTGAGCCCTTTAATTACTAATTTTCATTGTTTCTCTCTTTCAGGCACGCTACAATAAGGCGGATAAGGTGCCAGAGGTGTACGACCTGTATGCCATGGCCCACACTGCCTCTTTCAAGAAAGTCAAGGCTTTCTCTCAGTCTGACCTCGATGATGCAAACAACTTCACCAACATCTCCTCCCACAACAAGCTCGTGAGATATAGAGATGAGGGGAAGGCGAGGAAAGGGGAGGACTTTAACCCGAGCCAGGGTCCCATTGATCCAGAGCTGTTGATGATATCTGGTGGCGGGAGGTCCCATGGCTCCATAGCCATTGGAGATGGACTTATCCGTTGTCCTAGCACTCTCCCGGAGATCAAGGCGCGCCAGTCGAGCTCCGCTCCTGAGATAAGGCCTCGTGAACGGCCAGTGCAACTCGCCATCAAGGTTAGTGATACGTACTCAGTTATCTTTCTCCATTACATTGTGTGCGCTTCCATCAATGATTACAAATGGTCATGTGAGTGGTGTTGCAGGCTGCTATACAGAGTGAGAGAGATAGAACGGAGAAACTTCTGGCGGAGGCGGCGGAGAGGCAGCGGGAGTTGGAGGAGAGGACGACAAAGATGATGGAGGAGGAGAGGGCACGGAATGACATGCAGGCAAGGGCCATGTACGAGCTCCTTGTGGTAAGTTTCTTCTGCAGATTAGCCAAAACATTCATGTAGTGTTTGTCTCATTACTAACTAGTATGACTGAGTCGTCAAAACCAAATGTGCAGTCTGTGTGCGAGAAGACAGGTCAGACCGCTCCGCCGATGCCAGTGATTGCTCCTGGGACCACGGTGAGTTTTATTTGAATGGACATTACTTGCTAGTCTTAACATTTGAGTGTCATCATGCTAACAAGACATTGGAAATGATCTTTGGTGCAGCGTAACTCCAGACAAGCATCGCACGATCCTTCTCCAGCTACCGACACGAGCCACCCCGCTCCTACACCTCCTGGATCTTGGTAAGTTTATCTAGTGTTTTGCTTAACACATGCATAAAGACCTAGACTTAGCTTTATTTCCTCCAATGCTTACCATAATGACCTAGACTTAGCTTCTTCTCCTCCAAAATGACTTAATAAGCTTACTGACCTCCAAAACCATCCATTTTACCTAAGTTAGCTCTAAAACGATCTGTACTTAGCTTACTTATGTCAAAAATTGCATAATTAGCTTAGTTAGCTCATAGACGATCCATTTTACCTAAGTTAGCTCTAAAATGACCCATTTTACCTAGGTTAGCTTATAAATGATCCAGTTCATCCAAGTTAGCTCAAAAATGACCCATTTTACCTAGATTAGCTCCTAAATGATCCATTTTACCTACGTTAGCTTTAAAATGACCCATTTCACCTAGGTTAACTCCAAAATGACCCATCTTACCTAGGTTATCTCATAAACGATCCATTTCAACTAATTTAGCTCATAAACGATCCATTTCACCAAGTTAGCTAAAAAACGATCCATTTCACCTAAATTAGCTCTTAAATGATCCATTTCACCTAAGTTAGCTCAAAAAGATCCATTTCAACTAAATTAGCTCATAAATGATCCATTTCACCTAAGTTAGCTCAAAAACGATCCATTTCAACTAAGTTAGCTCATAAATGATCCATTTCACCTAAGTTAGCTAAAAACGATCCATTTCACCTTAGTTACCTCAAAAACGATCCATTTGACCTTAGTTAGCTCATAAACGACCCATTTCAACTAAGTTAGCTCATAAATGATCCATTTCACCTTAGCTAGCTCATAAACGACCCATTTCAACTTAGTTAGCTCATATATGATCCATTTCACGTAAGTTAGCTCATAAATGATATACTCTTCTTGTTCTAGTCTTCTTCTTGTTCTACTCTTCTTGTTCTAGTCTTCTTCTTGTTCTACTCTTCTTCTTGTTCTACTCTTCTTGTTCTAACTTTCTTATTTTTCATTTTGCAGATTTCATTCACTTGACGAAAGCTTGCATAGATGGAGTGCTCCTTATCCCTTTCTCTGTTTCTTTTGTATCGTTGAACTATGCATGTATCGTTGGATGAAACTGTTGTAATATATATGGTTGGATGCCTCTATGTTGAACTTGTTATGTATGATGGAACTATGCATGTAATATATATGGTTGGATGATGAAGTTATGTGTTGGATATCTTATATGTTTTCTCTGTAATGGCCTTTTGAAATATATCTATATATGTCATATATATTTGTGATGAAAATTGTTGGATTTAATAAAAAACAGATAAAAGAGCCAATATGCAGGCTCTTTGCCGTCTGCCACCGACGGCAACGGGCTCTTTGCCGTCTGCCGCGGACGGCAAAGAAGACACGTGGCATCTAGCTGTGCTTCCTGGGAGCTGACCCATTTGGTCAGTTTGCCTACAGTGGCAGACGGCAAAGACTTTGCCATCAGTGGCGGACAGCAAAGAACCTGCCATGTAGTGACGTGTAGATGACATCATACGGCGGACGGCAAAGACACTAGAAATTTTGCCGTTAGCGGCGGACGGCAAAGGCCTGCCGTTAGCCACTTAACGGACTGACAGCGCAATTATTGTCGTCCGCTCTCTTTGCTGTCCGCCGCAGACGGCAAAGGGCCTTTGCCGTTAGCCGCCAGGAAGCAGACGACAAAGTAGCTGTTTACCGTAGCCTACTTTGCCGGAGCCTTTTGCCGTCCGCGGCTGACGGCAAAGGCCTTTGCCATCCGCCGTTCATGCCTTTGCCGTCCGCCATGGCGGACGGCAAAGTAGCTGATTCCTGTAGTGCTAGGAAAAGGCCTACTAATGGCGCACCAGTTTTGCCTACTAATGGCGCATCACTGGTGCGCCATTAGTATCACGCCACTAATATTTATTACTAATGGCGCACCACTAGTGCACCATTAGTATCTGGTATACTAATGGCGCACCACCAAGTGTGCCATTAGTATATAACACCATGCGCCATTAGTATGCCTCCCAGGGGCCATATTTAACCATGTGCTTTGGCACACTAATGGCGCACTACAGATGGATGTGCCATTAGTATACTTGGCATACTAATGGCGCACTCTTTGGTGAGGCGCCATTAGTATACTTTGGCATACTAATGGCGCACTCTATAGTGATGCGCCATTAGTATGAATATTAGGTTTTTTTTACTTTTCTGATTTTTGCACAGGTTACAAAATATATTATTTGACAGAATATAGACAGTAGCACACAACAACAGCAGATTCATCGAATACAATAGAAGATTAGTATCCGAATACAATTCATCATATTAGTCTCTGAATTCAAAAGACCGAACAAAGATAAAACATTACAAGTCTCAAGACCGCGAGTATCGAGTTTGTCTTCACATTACAAGTCGATATCAATCATCTAAACTACCATCACATAAAAGAGAGCTGCGGTCATCACGATGAGCATCATCGCGATGAAACTGGTCTTCATCCAGTTCCCCCAATGCTCCCTCCTCTCTCCCGCTAGATAGCGAGCGTATCTATATTCCGCCACCGCCCTAGTGGTGTACCCTTTGTAACTGTTACCGCTGAAATGGTGAACCTATCTCCGACACTCCTCCCAGTCGTCGTAGACTCCGGGAACCTTACACTTGTACACAACATACGACGACATCTCTATGCACAAGCCAAACAAAAGACAATACATACATAAGCAATATATAAGTATGCAACAAAAGGATCGAAAGAGAAAAGCAAGACATTAATAACACGATTCATGGTCCTACTAATAAATAGTATCGATTACATCTAAGTTGAACGACTGTCCAAACCAAAGAGACATACAATTCATTAAAGTTTAATTACAACATGAGCCAATCAATGTTTCAGAACTACACATCACTACTTTCGACTCGACTCATGCACAGGAGTGTGGATGAAGCCGCTGTCTGTCGTGATGGTCATGAAATCGCGGGCGTTGTCAACCTGCATTTATAGCATTCCGTCTATCTCAATGTTGGATGGCTGATATCTGAGGAAGAACTGCCCCGAGGTATGAAGGACATCTTGATGGATGATGTCCACAAACTCCGACTGGATGCGAAAGAATTCTTGTCTGATGTCCGTGTCCTGGATTGCCGACAAGCTCGCGGCCCAATCTTTGAGATTATTTGGTAGCAGAAGGTGATGATGGTCCCTTACGATTGCCCGTATGTGATGGAGGGTATAGTAGGCATCCTTCTGACCACGAGGCGGCTGCTTGACGCAGCAGAACGTCGTATTGTGGGTGAACACGTGCTTGCCGTACTTACGAACTGCCCTGATGAAGGTGCCTCCAGATTTGGCGTAGCCGGGGAGAACATCATCAAGAACTTTCTTGATATTTGTGTAGTCTATCTTGGAGTTACGGTTCGGGTCGAAATACGTGGCCATGGAATATTTCGGGCTTAAGAGGATGAGTGTGCAATGTGTGTCACTGCACAGAACACGGAATGTTAGAAAAAAAGAACGATCGAAATCTAAGAAATCATATGTTACGGGGCGGTTAAGGGATGACTTACTCGGGAAAGTAAGCCACAAGGAAGTTATCCTTATCTGGGTTTGCCAGAATGACGTCTTCGAGGTGTGAACTCACGACTTGGCGGTCCCTAGCGCTGCTCAAGAGCTTGGCACACATGTAGAAGGGGTCGACGATCACGATGTCCGGGGTCTTGTCTCTAATGATCCGCATCTCCATACTCAGCGAAAACAGCCGAACGAAGGTGTAGTGCAGCGGATGAAGGTTGAACATAGCAAAGATGTCATCAAACCGTAGGACGATCGTACCCTCGATGGCGCCATCCACAAAGCCCTTGCCCTCTGGCACCTTGGCCATGAAAACCGGGTATGCCACATCATTCTCTCTGAGACGCCGCTTCTCCAAAGAAAGAACACTGTCGTGCAGACTCCGCATAGCACCGGTTGCAGCGTTGAGCATATTTGTCGGTAGCATCGCCCTACCCACCACATGCACCCTCTCGAGATATCCTTAGGTGAAGGTGGGCCGTCCTGAGCACAGATCGTACTCGGTGCCGGCTGGCTCGCACCGGCGACCTTTTTAGTCGGCCGTTTCCGGCCCTTCTTCTTGATCTGCTGTAATGGGACCGAGTTCTGCTCACAGACCGCCTTCTTGAGCGTGTTGGGGCTGATAATATTTGGCACCTCCTCTATCTGAGGCTCGGTGAAGGCGGCAGCTGGAGGCGTCTCCTGAGAACTGAACGCCAGACGACGCCTATTGCAATTGGGTTTCTCCGCCGTACCAGCTAGATCGCGGTCGTCTTGTTTGGGTTCTTGAGAAGGAGGC
This sequence comes from Triticum aestivum, assembly GCF_018294505.1. Classification (NCBI taxonomy): domain Eukaryota; kingdom Viridiplantae; phylum Streptophyta; class Magnoliopsida; order Poales; family Poaceae; genus Triticum; species Triticum aestivum. The sequence goes on along the minus strand of NC_057797.1, from coordinate 286,737,109 downwards.
CTGCCGAACTCGTCACCGTACACATGTTCGGCAAAGTACTTATTGACGTTGGTAAATGTACCATCGTCATTGTCGTCGTCGTCCGGATCCTGTGCCATATGCATGTCCGAATCCTGTGCCATAGGGATGTCCGGTAGCGTTGCGGTGTTCTTGCCATGGCTTGGCGCTGGCACGACTGGCGGTCTTGTCTGTGGGGTGGTGTCCCCCGCCCCCAAACGAATCTAGCTCTTCGGCCAAAGCAGGGGCCAGCTTACGCAGGCGCTGAGGGTCATCTCATCTTCTTCGTCGACCCCAGTGGGTCGAATCGGAGGTAACAGGTCATCGCAGCCTAGCAGCACCCGAACCACTTCAACCCTATACATTGTGGGTGGCATCGGATTACCGTGGAACACGGGGTTGCCCGGTTGAATGATTCTACCCTTGGCGACATCGACCAACTCGTCGCCAACGAAGTGCAGGAGAGTGCAAGGAACGTTGGCGGCGCCCTGCGAAAACATGTAGGGCATCAGGGATGCCTAGTCAAAGGCAAGGAGATGAAGTCCTCGGCCGAGAGGCTTAGTTACCGTGATGCCGTCGAGCTCGGCTAATGTCGAGGCACCGCCAACAACTGACGGAGGGGCCGCTTGCTAGTGAGGTGCCGGCTGGCGTACACCCGGGTGCATTAAGCTCCAATGCCGGCGTCGGAGACACCAATACCGCCGCCGCCGGAGACACCAATGGCGCTGCCGCCGTAGACACCAATACCGCCGCCGCCGGAGACACCAATGGCGCCGCTTGCGCGTTTGTGCGAGTTGCTGGCCGTGAAGCTGGGAATCGGGGGCGGCCCCTGTTGGCCACCCACAATCCACGTCGTTATCCCATGAATCACGGTAGGAATAATGTCGGTGAGCGTCGATCCCAGTTGTTGTTGCACTTGCTCTTGGACCATCTCCGGAATCCGCGCCACTTGCGCCTTGAGTGCTTCAACCTCGCGCCACTGGCTTTCCGAGCTGGTCTTTTTCTCCTTTCGCCCACCAGTGCCATAGTATGACGACCATTTTGTGGACAAGCCTTTGCCGTCCACACGACCAGATGACGTCGGCTTATTGAGCTTATCCTTGTTTTTCATTACGTTCAATGCCCTATTCAAAGGGGTGTCGAAAGGGGAGCTCTGAGACGACCCCGTGCTACTGCTTTCTTTGTCCCGCGGAAGGAACATGAACCATTTAGAAATATTGGGGATTAATTAGAATGCAACCATATGGAGCTAATTACGCGGGGGTGTATTCCTTACCAGAACAAGCTGAAGCTCCTTGGTCTTTCGATCCGTGGTAAGCTCCTTTGTTACTGGGTCCTCCTTGTACCGGGCCCTGAGAAAGTTCCTGGTCTGCTTGTCACTGTATTTCTCGAAGCGGGGCGGTAGGCCTTGCTCGGCACGCTCCGCGTCCTCCTTGTCCCATACAGGCTCCGCCACTCTGTAACCGCCGGGACCGAGTTGGTGGACCCCTATGTTCAACTGCCGCATTTCTTTCCCCCACTGACTTGATTCGGAGGTTGCGGGACTCACGCACTTCATCTTGAACTCCTTGTAGTCATATTCGCTCATCAAAGGATATATCGCCTTGATCTTCTCATAACTATCACCTTTGTCAATCATTGCCTTCACCGTGCTTTTCCAAGTAGACAGGGCCGTGCTCATCGTCGTGAGGGCGGCACCGTTCACATTATTACCCGAGAGGCGTGTGTTTGCAAACTCAGCGGGGAACCTGTATGGTTCGTGCAGCTTCATGAAGAGGAGGCTGCGCAAATTCCCTCGGTCCTGATGCCTTAGGTTCTCGGTGTTGATCGAGGCGGTGCTCCAGAGAATGCACCCGAGCTGAATTGAGTACCCCTTGACTACGTGTTTGGGCGCCGTTGGATGCCCGTCGGAGTTCACTTCAGTAAATTCCTCCCTGACGGTGCCGAGCACATTCGGGCGCCGGTCCTTCCATTGCATCTTCGGTTGGCTGCCATATGTTCATGCGCCGCCATCATCAGTGGTGGCATCCGCGGCGCCATCATCAGTGGTGTCATCCCCGACGCCACTAGGGGTTGTGTAGTCAGGATCGGTGTCTTCTGCGGCGTCCTCATAGCGGTGAGGTTCTTCCTCCAACTCCTGGGACAGCTCCCAGAATTGCTTGCCACCCGAACCGCCGGCCTCATCGTTGTGGGCCATGTTTTGCTCTAAATAGGAAAAAAGTTTGGTCAAAAAGTTGGTTATTGTCAAGGAACAAGATCATGGTCTCATCATTTAGGGTTTGTCGACACCGAGGCATCCTAAAAGCTAAGCTTTTATCATTTAGGGTTTGTCGACACTGAGGCACCCTAAAAGCCTAATCATACATCATTTAGGTTCTCATCGACACCGAGGCACCCTATAGAAGCCAAGTTAAGTTTTCATCATTTAGGGTTTATCGATGCCGAGGCACCCTAGGTTGGGCCTAATCACTTGGCACTAATCACTTGGCTCTATTGCCACCTATGTTGGGTTTATCATCTAGGGTTTATCGATGCTAAGGAGAATTCTAAGTTGGGCCTAATCACTTGGCTCTATTGCCACCTATGGTTTAATGCAACAAGAATGGCGGGGCAGTTGATCCTACTTAGCTAAGTACTAAGATATCCCGGCCCATGCATTAGTCGCAAGTACACCATATGTCCTATTTTTAGCAAAGTCATGCTAAAATTCACAGAAAATTTCAGCATGGCCTTTGCTGAAAATAGGACATATGGAGTACCCGAATTTGCCGGAACAGAAGTTAATCGACATTCCGGCAAATTCAAGGGCCTCTCGGGGTACCTGCAAATTCATCATGACACAATGGTCGGAGACAAAACATCCAAAACATCCAAAAGGATTTGATGCAAGGGCCGGGGTATTGGAGGACACTTTTTTAGCATTTTCCCCCTTCCATCATGCAAGAAAAACTGAATGAACAGGGGCAATTTTTTGCAACCAATCACCAGAGCACAACAAACTGAATAAACAGCCTCATATGGACTGTACTGCTGTACATAAGCTTGAACAAAACATTATGCATTATACAAAGCAATACTGACATGTTTAAAAAAAGCAATACTGAAACTATTCACTATGAATATTCAGAAACAACACAGATTTCAGGCTAAGTCTTGTGGATGTACAAATATCATAAAATCTGGATATTGTAGAGCTTTTAGAAACAGCACAGAATTCATAACACTTTAGATACCGTGAGCTAAACATTAATGTCATTTATGTCTTGAATCAAACTTAAAACGAATCCTGTTGATATGTGTCCACAAGACTCTGAAACCCAAAAAGCAGCAAGAGAAAGAATTTTCTACAAATATTGAGCCTGCTACCCTTTCTCTTAATGAAATCAGTAGAGTGCCTGTCTGCCTTTGTCCCAAAAATAGAGTAAACAAACTAGTTGAAAAAGTTATCTTCTCACCATAAAAATCAGTACAGTTAAAGGCTAGCACCCTCGGATACTCTATAACAGTACTAACTAATAATGGATCTGCAGAAGGGCAGTAACAAGTATTAGCAAGCAGGATGCTAAATTGCCATCTTCATTGCTATATATCAAGACCCCCAGATCACAGAGGTGAATTAACATAAGATAGAACCCTGTGACGAATCACAAAGACTGCACTGACGTCAACACGAAAGCTTATGACCATCGCTGGAAACAAAGTCTTGTAGACTTGTAGTAACAAGTAAGTTAGTCCGATAATTACCAACTCCTGACAGTTTCAGACTACAACAGTTTCAGTTAACTGTTTTCTCAACTACAACAATTTCAGTGATGCATAGACATTGAACTTTTGTAGGAAAAAAATAATTACTGAATGTGGCCAGTCCCAGCCACCAACAAATGTGGCCACTGCCATATCATTCAAGATATGATCCATACATCCTATGGAATGTTACATGTCTGTCTTGGATAGGATGCAGGTGTACATGGACCAGAAAGAAATCTAGTACTAAGGAATTTACAGAAGATGTGCAGTGCAATGCAAGAACCCCAAGTCTGCGACTTACCGTGGCCGATGCACGAAATTCGGTTGTAGCTAAGCTTGAGCACGTGAAGCTTCGTCAGTTCCCGAAGCCCTCGACGTTGGCGATCTTGTTCCATGACAAATCTAGCGAGTGCAGGCCCTTCGGCAGCGATCCGGGGGAGATATGAACTGCATGACGAACAGAACAACCCAAATTCAGCGGAGCACGGGAGCACGCGAGCACGCGAGCACGCGGGAACGGCGGTCGCACCTAACCCTAGGTCGCCGCCCCGTGGGGGCATGGGCATGAGCGGGGGAGAGAGGGAAGGAGGGAGAGAGACTAACCAGGCCACGCGGGGAGGCTCGCGCCGCCGTCGAGGAGCGCGTCCGATGAGGCTAGCTGCCGTCGAGGGGCAGCTCCGACGAGAGAGATTTGGTGGTGGCCGGAGCGGAGACGACGAAGGGCGGAGACGGCGAACTTGGGGGAGGTGGGGATAGACGGCGGGGAGGTCGCGGGCTTCTAGGGTTTCGAGGGAGGCGGCGCTCGGGGGGGGGGGAGGCGGTGCTCGAGGGGGAGGAAGGGGAGAGGGAGGCGGCGGGGGCGGGTGGGCGGCTGCGGCGCAGTGGGTCGAGGCAGCGGCGGCGGCGGCGTGGTGGAGGGAGGGACGAGGGAGGGAGCGGCGCGGGGTGGAGGGAGAGGGAAGTGTCTGGTGAGAGGGAGGGACGAAGTGTATGGATGGGGAAGATTACTAATGGCGCACCCCAGGCGGTGTGCCATTAGAATGTTTTTTTTCGTAGCAATGGCGCACCAGCGGGGCAGTGCGCCATAAGTATACTCTTTTTTAGATAGCAATGGCGCACCAGCCACCCGTGCGCCATAAGTAAGAATTTTTTTTTTTTACTTTTTAAAAAATGAATATGAATATGAAACAGTAATATTTTTTTATAAAAACAGTAATAATTGTTGTTTAACAACTATTGTAGTCTACACTTTTTTATTATTATTTAAAAAAAAGAATATGAATATGAAAAAGTAGTATTTTTTATAAAAACAGTAATAATTTTTTAAAAAATATCATCAAATTTGTTATTTGAAAATATCATCGGCGGCGGCGATGGAGCGGAGGGTGCGGGGGGTGCTCGTCGGCGGCGGTGGAGCGGGGGAGGATGCGGGGGGTGCTCGTCAGTGGCAGTGGAGCGGGGGAGGGTGCGGTGGGTCGGCGGCGGCGGTGGAGCTAGCGGGGGAGGGTGCGGGTGGGATCGAGATCGAGATGGAGGGGGATAGCAATCAAGATGGAGGGGGATCGAGATCGAGATGGAGAGGGAATCGAGATCGAGATGGAGGGGGAATCGAGATCGAGATGGAGGGGGATCGAGATCGAGTGTCCTCATGAATTCAAAAAGTGCCTATCTGAAGCATTATCACAAACACCTATCATGCAAAATCCTTTCACAAGTAAACTTTAGCATGCACCGGAAAAAATCGTGCAGCAAGTATTCATCAGGAAATGGCCATCGTTGTATTCTCACAATACCCAATCTAGCGCACATACTCATCCAATGCAAAAATCAGGGGGAAAATGAATAGACAGAGGATGCAAGAGGAAGGAGGGAGGGGTGAGGGAAGAGGGAGGAGGAAGAAGGGGGGACGTAGGAGTGGTGGCTACCTGCCTATGGATTGGTCATCGGCGTAGCTCCGGGAGGAGGTGTTGCTAGGCGGGAGGCGCTGCTGGTGGGAGCGGCTGCTCGACGGAGGGAGGCGCTGTTGGGCTCTTGTGCCGGCTGCGGGGCAGTGGAGGCTTCGGACGGCTGGGTGCGCCGCGGCGTCGGGCTAGCAGTCATGGCGGCAGGCCATCAGCGGCGAGGACTGAGATGGCGAGGCGGGGCGCGGGGGTTGTCGGAGTGGAAGGATGGGGCGGGGGGTGCTAATGGCGCACCACAGACACATGCGCCATTAGTAACCCAACATACTAATGGCGTACCACGCAGACATGCGCCATTAGTAGTTTTGCAAAAAAGTAAAAAAAATAATTTTTATACTAATGGCGCACTATGCAACGGTGCACCATTAGTAGTTTTGCAAAAAAAAATTTACAGTAGTGGCGCACTCTGTGGCTGGTGCGCCATTAGTAGTTCTAACTACTAATGGCGCACTCTGCCCGAATGCGCCATTAGTATGTTTGAAAAAATGAAAAAAAGCATTTTGTTACTAGTGGCGCACCATGTGCCTGGTGCGCCATTAGTGTCTTCCACACTAATGGCGCACCAACAGATGGCGCGCCATTAGTATATAGTAATGGCGCACCACATGTCTGGTGCGCCATTAGTGTCATTTCCATCTATAGCCCTTTTCCTAGTAGTGCTAGGGCGGCATGAGTGGAACAAAACACCAGGCATAAGGCCGAGCCATCCACCCTTTACCAAGTATATAGATGCATTAATTAAATAAGAGATATTGTGATATCCCATGATATCCGTGTCCCAGCATGGACAAACTGCACCTGCCACTAGCAACGCTATAAGAGGGGCTGAGCAAAGCGGTAACATAGCCAAAGAATGGTTTGCTAGGAAGGGTAAAAAGGTTAGAGGCTACCATGGCAATTTGGGAGTCTTGATAAACAAGTGGTAGGTAGCGCGACATAGCAATAGCATCGAGACAACTAGCATAGCAAATATAGTAGTGAGATCCAAGGTGACGGTCATCTTGCGTGAAATCCCGCTAGGAAGAAGATCGACTCCATGAAGAAGATGAACGTGCGAAGTCGAATGAATCCTCACTATCGCAACGATAACCAGAACTATCGAGAAGAAGCACAACCGTAAAGAAGCAAACAACATGGTAAACAACCATCACATAAACATGGCATGATGCACAAACAAGTATGATGCATGTCCAGTTTTAAGATTCATGGCATGGCAAAGTGCAGCAAACAACACTACAAATTAAGTGGGGCTCAATATGCAACGAGTTGCATATTGAAAAAACACCAGATTCAATTATTTAATTTGCTCTCATTTAAGCTACTCAACAATATTAAATGTTGTTAAACATGGCAAGAGATGAAGCATAACTAAACTAACTATTTAGGCAAGTTTAAATGAGGCCGGAAACAACAACAATAATTCTGGAAAATCCCCACATGACATTTAGCAATATAATGCAAACACAATTTTAAACATTTTAAATGTTGTTATCATGATGCGGATGACATATTCCAGTTTTATGCAATTTTATGGAAGAGTTGACATGAGCATGATAAGAGCATTTGTCGCCATGACGGGACGAAAGGGTGTCACGGCGACGATAACGGGAATGGTGCAACGACAACATTCCGATGATCTGGCAATTCGTGGAAATGTCGGTACAAAAGAACAAGTGTGCGGATGTGCGGAACTTGCTAGAGATGGTGGGGTGATCCCGGTTACCGGGTGTCCCACATGTCGGTGGCATGGCAAATGAGGAGGAATGTGCAACGTGCAATTCAGACACGGTGCAAACACGAGCATCTCATACAACAAAAGCATTTTTCCACGGGTCATCACCTTGACGGTTATACCTTCCAAAGGTGCATTTACGGAGAGGTTCGAGTTAGGTAAAGGAAGTAGGTGTTCTCGGGACGGTCGTAGTGGAAGTAGTAGTACACGGGTCATAGCGGGACGCAGTGGTGCTATAGGTCATCAGCGATCATCTGGACGGTAGTGGAAGTAGAGGTACACGACATCTTGTCGAAAATCACGGCGGCGGTAGTTGTACACATGTTGTAGTCGAACTTGATGGAACCAATGTCCTTGAGCATAGTCGTGGTACTTGGGGTCTTTGGACTGCTGGTCTCGGTTCTTGCGACTATAGTGGTACAAGGTCGTCGTGGGAGGTAGTCGTACTATCGAACTTGTCGGATCCACGACGACGGCAGTGGAACTTCACGGATTCGTGGTCTCCGGGCGTAGTGGTACTTGGCGAATCCTGACACGGCCTTGATGATCCAAAGTGGCACAAGTGAGGTGCACATCCATGGAGTCCTCAGAGTTGCGCTCCGGGTACAGGATTTGAGGGTCTCGGGGGTGGGCAAACTTGGCGACGTTTACAGAGGCACCGGTGGGGGGTGTTCGATGCACTGATGGATGAAGAAGAAACATGGGAAGCTGGCCATGGTGGTCTAGAAGCAGCAGCAGCAGCAAGGGCGATGGAGGTGGGGCAGCGTCGGGAGGTGCGATGCAAAGGAGGCTGATGGGGCATGGAGGAGCGGTGCGAGACGTGCAAGCAGCGAGCAACAGCGGGGGTTGCGGAGAGGCGAGGTGGAGGAGGAGCTAGCGGCGCTGGCCTTGCCAAGGCCAGCAGCAGGCCGCATCGGTGGCTGGCGCGCGAGAAAGGGGCCCTGTGCTGGAAGAAGAAGCAGAGGAAGGGGTCGCATGAAGGGGCGTCATGCTCGCCGACGTGAGGTGCACGTGGGAAAGGAAGATCCAGGGAGGAGAAGGGGTGTGTCAGGGTCCTGGTGCTGCTCGGCTTGGTCGACGATGATGCACAGGTGAAGAATAGCTCCGCCGAGGCTGCTTGCTGACGACGGCCGAAGACGGAGGTGGGGCCCTCGGACTCGAGTGGTGGCGGGGCGTGTCAGCTAGTGCAGAGGGGGAGAGGTGGGAGCCGGGCAGGAGGCACCGGGCACCGGGTCCATGTCGAGGTGGCAGCATGGAGTAGGCAGCTATAGGCGATGGGGATCGAGCGCGGCACCTACCCTGGCGCTGGCTGCGCGGGCGTGAAGTGGCGGTGGTGTGGGAGGACGAGAGGGAGAGAGTGGAGATGGGAATCGGGGAGGGGAGAGGGTTAGGGTTAGGGTTAGACAAGGGGTGGATGTGCCTCCAGGAGCGAATGGCCTTAGAGGCCGGCCCAGTTACTACTGCTGGTTGGAGGGCCAGATGGGCTGGATACAAGTGGCGGCTGGGCTTCTCTCTCTCTAGAATAAAGAAAAAAACAAAATAGAGGTAAGAAAGAAAAGAAAGAGAGGTTAGGGGAAGAAGTTGGACACGCCGATAATTTTCCGGACTTATGAAAAAGTGCTCGTTTCAAGAAAATTGGAGTGGGTAAGATTGCAAGGTTTAAATTCAAATGCATTTGATCAAATGGTTCGAACAAGTAGTAGGATTCGGAAGTGTCCAAAAATGTTGAACATTTAGGAAGAGCCTCGATAAGTGGGAAAACAATTATTGGCAAGGTTAGAGAGTCAAAACTTGATGAAGAAAAGGCCAAGGGATTTATCATGCAAGTGTGTTGTGGTAAATTCCAAATCAATCGAACATTTTATAATAGCTCCCTAATATTGGGAGGATAAGTTACAAAAAGAAGTCACCCTTCCCTCGACTTAAATGGATCAAAGATCCATGCAATTTATCTCAATGAGTTATAAAATTAATGATATGATGGCATGATGACATGATGCAATGCAACAAAAAAATAGAACACACAGCCAAACTCGGAATCCATGGAAGGCATCTGGAGCATGGGTGTCGGGTCGTCACATCATGGATCTTAACAAAGTATGCCTGAAGGACCCATTCCCCTTGCGGCACATCGACCAGATTGTAGATTCCACTTCCGGGTGTCATTTGCCCTCCTTTCTGGATACATACTCTGGATATCATCAAAGCTTTATGTCCAAGGAAGACAAAGAGAAGACCTCACTCATCACCCCATGTGGCACATACTGCTTTGTGCGAATGCCTTTCGGGTTGAAGATTGTCGGATCCACTTTTGTAAGAGCAGTCCTGTTGGTAATATGAGTTCTTGAAGGGCAGCTTCGAAGGGCTCAAGGGATACGCTGTGGGCCGGATGACCAAGAGTCGTCACAACAAGCTATATATCGACGACACAGGCTGGGGCCCCGAGGTCGGCTCAATCGAGTACGGGTACCGGGTCCCCTTATGCGGAATCCACGTCTTCATCGGCCGGATCGGCGAGGCGGGCCCTGAGCCGGACATCTGCACCGACCTCATCGAGACGGCTCAGCGGGCGAGACCCGCCCGGCCTCAACCCGCCGTGAGGCGTGCCTTTGTGGGTTGCATCCATGGAGGGGAACTTTCTGAAGGATCGGTGGATGGCGGTGAGACAACTATTTGCTCTAATGATGAGGCATCCACGGGCAAGACAGATTCTTTGTATTCTGGACCCCTTTGAGCCGCCGAATCGAGCCGGAGTCTTCATGGCTGGCACTCAACCCGGTCAGAATTCTACAACTATGGAAGCAATAACCACTGGGTCGGTGACGGCCGGGTCAGGAGACCCCGCACGCTCGCCGGCTCAGGTGCTGATGGATCTCATGGATAGGATGACGACTCTATTAACCTCCGTGGTTGAACCGGCGAACAAAGCTCAGCATGATGCGGAAGTGGCACGGTTACACGAGGAGGTAGCAAAAGCCAAGGAAGACATGGCGGCAGAGGATGTTAGGATAGCTGCAGAGCGGGCGACTCTGGATGCTCGTGCTCAGCAGCTTCAAGCAGAGACTTTCCGGCTCGCGGTAGATCTAAACGTGTCAAACAAGGTCATGAGGAGAAGGCACCAAAAGGCTCAATCACGTCTGCCTCTGACTTACGATCCTAGGAACCTCTTCCACACACCTGGGGCTGGTAACCCGCCGGAGGCAAACCAGGTCACAACACCCGGGACTGGGGCACCGGTTCAACCATGGGCCGTGTAGCCCCCTCGTGTGAATACTGCTCCACCTCATTATGCACCAACACCACTAGGTCACTTTTCTAACCCTTTGGAGAATCTGATCACTCCATCGGCGCGTTTGGCGGCTATCCCAATGGACGGTAACTCTTCGACGACAATCGAAACACGAAGGGTCAGAGAACTTCTTCAGACGGCTTTGGCATAGCAGGATGCATACTCTTATAGCCGAGACAGAATCCATTCAACCCCTCGCCCAAGGCAGAGCCCGAGCTATAGCAGGCATATGGACTCAACGGCCATGTCAAGTAACGCCCAACGCCGTAACCAACCACGCAGGCATAAGCCGACGCAGTACGGAGCCCTTAACTTGGTGGATCAGGAGAGGATTCGTCAAGAGGCTGAGCGAGCGATTCAACAGGCGGCTGAGCTGGCGGCTCACCAGGCTTTTCCGGTTTATCCAGCAACCTCTGTTGAAGCAGGTGTGGCCACAAGGACAGCAGGTGTCCCTTGTCTAGTGCCGGCTCTGCGTAATGAGCGCTTGCCAAAGGACTTTCAGGGGCCTCGCAAGGTGCCTAATTACACATCATATTTGCAGCCCGGGGCATGGATTGAAAGCTATGAGATGGTGATGGAGCTACTAGAGGTCAGTGATGCAGCAATGGCCAAGTACTTCACTATGATGTTGTATGGAACGGCATGCACCTGGTTGAAAGGATTGCCACCCAACTCCATTGGCTCATGGGCGGAGTTGAAAGCCCGGTTTATTCAGAACTTCAAAGATACATGTAAGCAAACTATGTCAATCATGGACTTGACTAACTGTAAGCAAGATGAAGGTGAATCCACGACCCATTGGGTGCGCTGGTTCAAGGAAATAATACATTCATCTGATAAGATGGATGCCGGCTCCGCGGTCTTAATGTTGGAGAAAAATTGTCGTTTTGAACCTCTAAAACAGAAGCTGGGGCGGCTCAAACGTGATTGTAATGACATGAGCCAGTTGATGGTGGCTCTGGTCAAATATGTCGACTCGTATAGTACCAAGGATCCCGCGTCTGACGAAGAGAAGACAGGGAAGGGAAAGAAGAACGGCAATGCCAAGGGTCACCACCATAACCCGGTGAATCAAGGAGGTAATAAACGTAAGGTGAACGATAGTCTGGAGTTTGTGGCTAACACCAATGCACAGGGAAACAATCAACGGCACAAGGGGAGGCCACCTCCTCGGTCAGGCGGGTTAGGCCCCACCCTCGAACAATTGCTAAATGAACCTTGTCCGAGACACGTCACCTGGGAGAAGCCGGCCACTCATCTATGGAAGGATTGTATGATCATGAAGGATTTTAAGAATTCTAACATGTTTGATGGTAACCATGGACCTGGCGGTGGCTCAGGCGGTGGCGTCTTTCATGGCCCGGGCGCCGGCTCAAGCGATGGCGGTTTTCATGACCAGGGCCATCAAGGTGGTCAAGGCGACTATAATCAGCAATCCGGCCAAGGCAGTCAGCAGCAGCAGTCCCGCTATCCGAGTAACCCAAAGCAGCTGAATGGTGGGCAGTATCACGTATTCACCACCAGTTTGTGCAAGAGGGACCAGAAACTTCATAAGAGGGCTGTAAATACTGTTGAGCCGGCGGTTCCATGTTATTTGAGATGGTCCGAGCAGCCTATTGTATGGAGTAGGGAAGATCATCCTCCCCGGGTCGATAATCTGGTTCATCTGGCTTTGGTGGTGGCGCCTCAGGTTGGTGGATATAAGTTCACTAAAGTGCTCATGGACGGAGGCAGTAGCATCAACATCCTCTATTATGAGACGTTCTGTCGCATGGGGTTAACTAATAAGAGTCTTAAAACATCCAACATTATTTTTCATGGGGTGGTGCCTGGTAAGTCGGTGAACCCGGTTGGTAAGATTGAGCTAGAAGTAGCCTTTGGGGATGAGTATGATTCCAGGGCTGAGAAGTTAACTTTTGAAGTGGTTAATATCAAAAGCCCAAATCACGCTTTGTTTGGTCGTCCGGCTTATGATAAGTTCATGGTTCGGCCGTGTTATGTTTATCTACAACTCAAAATGCCAGGTTATAAAGGCACCATCACAGTACATGGAAGCCAGAAGATAGCCCTGGAATGTGAAGAAGGTGATGCGGCTTATGCTGAATCTGTTTGCGCAACGGAGGAATTGAAGTTTTATAAGGATAACATTGACCCGGCAGATATGACATCTTTCAAGAAGCCAACTACGGAGCATGAGCCGGCGCTGAAATTTAAGTTAGCTGATGATACAAGGATGATTGATTTTGTGCCTGGCGACTCATCCAAACAGTTCATTATCAGTGCCAATTTGGATCCAAAATAGGAAAGCGCGCTCATCGAGTTCATCCGTGAGAACTGGGACATCTTTGCATGTAAGCCTTCTGACATGCCGGGTGAACCGAGGGAACTCACTGAGCACACTCTCAACATTGATCCAAAGTTTAAGCCGGTCAGGCAGTTTCTTCGGCAGTTTAATGAGGAAAGGCATAAGGCTATTGGAGAAGAGGTAGCCCGGCTCTTGGCGTCCGGGTTTATTGTTGAAGTTTTTCACCCAGAGTGGTTGGCTAACCCGGTGCTTGTACTCAAAAAGAACGGCACCTGGCGTATGTGTGTGGATTACACAGATTTAAATAAGGCTTGTCCGGCTGATCCTTTTGCTCTCCCTCATATTGATCAAATCATTGATGCTATGGCGGGATGTGAGCGTTTGAGTTTTTTTGATGCTTATTCTGGTTATCATCAGATCAAGATGGCAGTTAAGGACCAGGAGAAGACAACTTTCATCACTCCGTTGGAGCCTTGTGCTATGTTTCTATGCCTTTTGGGCTTAAGAGCGCCCAGGTGACTTATCAGCGGTGTGTGCAGAACTGTCTTCATGACTAGATTGGGCGTAATGTTCATGCTATGTGGATGATATAGTGGTTAAATCCAGAGCAAAGGAAACTCTGGTAGATGATCTGAAGGAGACTTTTGATAACCTCCGGGTCTACAAGATGATGCTTAACCTGGCAAAATGTGTGTTTGGAGTCCCCGCTGGCAAGCTTTTGGGTTTTTTGGTGTCTAACAGAGGCATTGAGGCTAACCCAGAGAAAATTAAGCCAATAACATATTTGGCTAAGCCGGCGTGTATCAATGACGTCTAAAGGCTGGCGGGTCGGGTGGCAGCTTTTAAGCCGGTTAGGTGAGAAGGCTATGCCGTTGTATCAGAAGATGAAAAAGACGGATGACTTTGTTTGGAGTGATGCTGCTGATTCTGCCTTTGAAGATCTGAAGAGGCAACTCACTGAGCCACCGGTCCTGGCTGCTCCCAGTGAGAAAGAGCCGTTGTTCTTATATGTGGCTGCTAACTCACGTGCTGTTAGTGTGGCTATTGTGGTGGAGCGCAAGGAGATTGGCAAGGAACATCCGGTTCAGCGGCCGGTTTACTACGCCAGTGAGGTGCTCGTTGAATCTAAGCAAAGGTATCCACATTGGCAGAAGCTTGTTTATGGGGTGTTCATGGCAAGCCAAAAGCTCAAGCATTACTTTCAGGTTCACCCTATCACTGTGGTTAGCTCTGCTCCGTTAGGAGATATTATTCAAACTAGAGAAGCCACAGGACGAGTCGCCAAGTGGGCCATTGAACTTGGGTCTCATTGTTTAAAGTATGTGCCACGTACTGCGATCAAATCTCAAGCGCTGGTCGATTTCATTAACGATTGGACAGAGTTTCAGACACCTGAAGAAAAGCCAGACAACACATATTGAATGATTCATTTTGATGGGTCAACACAGTTGGAAGGCTCAGGGGCTCGAGTTGTGTTAAGTTCTCCTCGAGGTGACAAGTTTCCTTGTACTAACAACGCAGCAAAACATGAGGCTTTGCTCTACGGTCTTCGAATGGCTAAGGAAGTGAGTTTAAGCCGGGTACGGTGCCTTGGTGACTCAGATTTAGTGGTTCAGCAAGTATCCGGCAAGTGGGATTCCAAGGATCCTCTCATGGCGGCTTATTGTTGTGAGGTTGACGTTGTGGCTAGACACTTCAAGGGTTATCACGTGGAACAAATTGACCGCAGAAAGAACGAAGTGGCCGATGCCTTAAGCCAGTTGGGATCTCAGCATAAGCCGGTGCCGCCTAACACCTTTTTAGATGTTCTGCATAACCCTTCTGTCAAGTTACCTACAGAAGAAGATTTGGCCATTCCTGACCCGGAGGCACGACTGGTGGCGGCTCTTCATATCATTCCAGATTGGACAGTGCCATATTTGGCTTACATGACCCGGGGCAAGTTGCCAGAGGATGAGACCTTGGAGAGACAGATAACCTGGTGGTCTAAGTCAATGACAATTTCCAATGGTGAGTTATATCATCACAGTGTCACTGGAGCGTTTCAACGATGTGTCTCTCCTGAAGAAGGTCAAGAGATTCTTCGTGAGATCTATGAAGTAGATTGTCGCCATCATGCCAACTCAGAGTATCTTGTAGCCAAAGCTTTTGGTCATGGTTTTTACTGGCTAACGGCTCATGCTAATGCGGAGGATCTGGCCAGTAGGTGTGATGGGTGTCAAAAGTTTGCACGACGAGAACACGTACCGACTCAAGAATTGCGGATGATTCCAATCACTTGGCCGTTTGCAGTTTGGGGGCTTGATATGGTTGGACCTTTCAAAAGATCCAAGGATAAAAAGACACATCTTTTGGTGGCAGTTGACAAATTCTCAAAATGGGTTGAGGCAGAGCCTGTTAGCAAGTGTGATGTAGCCATGATGGTTCAGTTCATGAAAAAGGTGATCTTTCGTTTTGTTTTTCCACACAGCATTATAACTGACAATGGTACTAATCTGTCCAAAGGTGCTATGGAGGAGTTTTGTCAATGTGAGCATATCCGTCTTGACGTTTCGTTAGAAGCTCACCCCCAATCCAATGGTCAAGCTGACAGAGCAAATCAGGAAATCCTAAAAGGACTCAAGCCCCGGCTTATGGTTCCTTTACAACGGACACCGGGTTGTTGGGTAGAGGAATTACCCTCGGTGCTATGGAGTATCAATAGCACTCCTAACAGGTCTACATGTTATACACCTTTCTTCATGGTTTACGGAGTAGAAGCAGTCCTGCCTAGTGACATCCGTCATGACTCGCCTCGCGTGGCGGCTTATGTTGAGGCTGATAAGGAACAAGCCCGACATGATGCACTTGACTTGTTAGATGAGGAGAGAGATTTGGCAGCGGCTCGATCAGCAATTTACCAACAGGACCTGCGTCGTTATCACAGCCACCGGGTTAAGTCCAGAACCTTTCAAGAAGGTGACCTAATGCTCCGGCTCATCCAGGATCAGTCCGATGCACACAAGCTATCCCCGCCTTGGGAAGGACCCTTTGTGGTCAGCAAGAACTTAAACAATGGGTCATATTACCTTATGGATGTTCGAGAGCACAAACACTAACGTAAGCCGGAGGAGGAGACCCGTCGGTCATGGAATATTGCTCAGCTTCGGCCATACTATACTTGAGCCACCGGCTCTCATCATGTACATATTTTGACGTGGTATATATTATGATAAGTAATAAAGTAGGACCCCTGTCCTTTTCCTCCTCAATGATCATATATCTTTATTATTCCCATTATTCAAACGACCATTAGGGGGCTGATCGTATCCGAACCTAGCTTACCCTTTTGGTCCGGCTCATCATCCTATTCGAATCTAGCCGTAAACCTCATGGTCACTTGGGGGCTTCCTGTTCAAACATAGGTCTTATTCGAACCAAAGAGAACATAGTTGTCGTAACCCTCTTGATCGGTGCAAAGCCAAACTCACTAGGGGGCTTCTTGATCGCATACGAATCATAACATCACCCCTTTTGGGTCCGACTTGGATCGTATTCGAATCATGGTCGTTAAAAACCGCTCAAGGTCATTTGGGGGCTTATTGTTCAAACATAGGTCGTATTCGAACCAAAGAGAAAATAGCTGTCGGTACCCTCTTGATTAGCGCAACGCCAAAACTACTAGGGGCTACATGATCGTATTTGAATCCTAGCTTAACTCCTTTGGTCCGGTTTACTGATCATATTCGAATCAGAAGCCTCCAAATTACTCTTAATGCTTGATTTACATCATTTTGAAACATCCTATTTTGTTTTACTGGTTTTTTGTTGTCTCAAAGCTAACTGCATGTATGGTTTCAATTTGAACCAGCTCGGTTATTTGACAATGAGTTGCCAAGGGATGACAATCATCAGCCATATCAAGGCATTGGCTTCTACAAACATTAAGGTCGTCAACCTTATTGTCTGGGTCATATAAGCCGGCAATTCAGAATCAAAGAACATAGGTATGACATTGTTGTTCATAAACAGACTAATCTGTATCTTTTCGTTAATCAAAGGTTTTTTCAGCCTTGTTTATCTTACATCTGGTCCTGTTTTTTGCACTATGATGATTTCATAGTTATGTATCGGGTATTTTTGACCCGTCCAACGATCAACTACTAGGACAGTTTTTTGTCTTTTGCATACCGGAACAGATTCAAACACTGCAGATGCGATCGCAGATATAATGCATATACTGACATCACGGGTAAAAGGTCATATGCAACATCCTATGCACGATGGCATAGGCAAAATATGCAGTTTTCAAACTAACCTATTACAAGGCATTGAGAGTCCAAAGCTTAGACTGTTTTCTCTCTTAAGCAGGTCTTAAGATAAAGGCTGGATTATTCAGATGGTTATGACTCCTCCCTTGCCGGCTCACCTCCCTCCACTGGTTGGGAGCTGGGATTGGACTAGTCATAGCCATTCAGAGTAATGAACTCAGCCTCATCGTCAATTAGGCTGGCCAGGTCAATTTCTGGGGCAAAAGTGTGTTGGTGAACCGGCAGGATAAGATCCGTCACTTTATAAGAGGGAGTCGCCTTCTTTTTATTCTCCATATCAAAACCCAGCTGATATTTGTCGATGTTGGTCTCCTCACCAAGAATGGTAGCCTGAGGATGAACTCCCCTCACACAGGCAATAAAGTCATCTTGCTCAAACGGAGTCTCGTCTTCCTTCACGGTAGGGTACCACTTAGCCACGTCCATCGGGTCTAAATCCGGCACCCAGGCTTTGGAGTGGCTCAGGGTAGTCAGGGTTCTGGCTCTGGCACAAGACCGTTTGACCTCTTGAAATCTGGCGGGTAAGATCGATAACTTCTTGAAAACATCACTCAAATGGTTGGGTCCTTGGTTGGTAGGGGAGATAGTAGCAAGTGCTCGTTGAGCACCAGTGTACAGTTGCTCCACCAAGGTATAAACCGCCTTCAGTTTTGTCACACTATTTTGACTCAGATTGTTACTTCGTGGACCTGTGAGTGTTTTAACAAAGGTTCAACATGCGGCTTATATTCCTGGTAAAAATAGAGTGTAAGTGTAATGCAAATGACTCACCAAAGATTGCGGAGACCATTTGAGACACACAGTTTTTTAAGCTGGTGAGCTCTGTGGTAACCTCCTCGAGAGCCGCCTCTGCTGTTTCAGCATGTTGTATCAGCAAAGCCTTCTCATCGGCCAAGGATTTCTTCTTCACATCCAAACTGGTCTTCAATTTTTCAGCTTCAGAGAGTCTCAACTGAAGTTTGGAGTCAGCAGTCTTTATCTCCGCTTCTTGATCCGCCAGCCGGGTCTTTGCATCCATCAATTGAGAGCCCAATTCAGTTACGGCGGTCTACAAACATGCACAGGTGTGTCAAAATTTAAATAGAAGTTATAATGATTAATGTCCCAAGTGCGTTGCAACACAACACCACTTGGCACTTCGGGGCTAATGCATGATCTTATGAAAGTTTTTTCATATTGAGCCGGATCACACTATTTGTTTCGACTTATTCAAGACAGTTATGAAGTTAAGTACCAAACCATTTGTGATAAATTGAGCCGGCCCTTGGGGACTACAGGTGAAAGTTAAAGCTGGATTTAAGGAAAATCTAAGACAGAGTATCAACCTATATCACAAGTCTACAGATCATTCAGATTCATCATAATCCGGAGACTTGGGGGCTGGCAGAGCATATATAAGTTAGTGAAAGTCGGCGAACATAGCTCATATTTCAGCTGAAGTTGCTTGACCATCTCAATTTCCGAGTCACGTCTAGAATGCACATGACTGAGGTAGCCAGACAGCACGTCACTAACATTGAGATGAGCATAATGAGAGACATCAAACCGCACCTTCTTCCTCTCTAAAGCTTCTTGCTTAGCAGAGCACCGGGCTAGTACAGTGGGGTTGCCCGGCTCAATAAACCGATTACCAGCAATTAAGACATCATTGTCAGAAGTTGTCGGCGGGTTGGCAGAGCTAGATGGTCTAGTGATGGCTGGATTAAGAGTGGTTTCATCAGCTGACGACTCAGGAGTGTCCGATTGAACGTGGACAGCTGGGTCTTCTGGCGCTTCAGATTGATTAGGAGGAGTTGGTACTGCCGGTTCAGGTGCAGGATCTTTCGGGTTTTCTGCCGGCTTAGTCACCTTAGCTTTCTTGGACTTCGCTTGACTGCTAAGAAAGATTTTATGGACAGTTAGTATAATAATGTAGTTTTTAAAGATGCAGAAGAAAGATGATTGTCCTTACCCAGGGGCAGTCCTGAAAGCTAGAAATTGAGTTTGTGACGAGTCGCCAGAAGAGCGAGAAACCTCCTGCAAAGGTAAAACAAAGTTAAGAAAATAAGGAAATAGATTCATGGATAAATACAAAGGACAAATGTGAAAAGAAACCTCATTCTGGCGTTTCTGAGGAGTTTTTTGTAAGTCGGTGTGAGGTTCATTATCGTCATAAGTCCAGGCCTGACGGCGGCTCTCATGCTGCTTCTTTTTCAAAAGAAAATGAGGGTCCAAATAAGCCAGAGGGTGCGAAAACCTTACTTTCCGGGTTACCAGTTGAACTTTCTGTCTTGGCAAAGGAGCTGAGTTGAGAAAACAGTAACCTCTTCTTCTACGGCCTGGCTGGCCCCCGTTTCGTCCTGGCAATAGTCAGTGTTAATAAGGTTGTTAAAAAACTAGCCAAGGGAGTCAAGGGCTACCTCCAACTCAGAAGCATCATCCAGGTGGAACATGTCAGATGCATTCTTCTTCTTCTTGGGCTTCCGGGTCGTACTCCTGGCGGCTATGGCAGCGGCTCTAGCCTTCTTGGCAGCTTCATGATCATACTTGGACTTCCAGAAATCAGATTTGGCCTGTAAGCAAATAAACAGGTTAAAAAGCCATGCAAGTATTTAACTACTGAGGAAAACAAAAAAGGAAGTCAAGGGGATTTACCTCTGGTGCCGGGTTAAGTTTGCAGAAGGGGTTTAATCCAACCTTGCTGCAGTCCTCGTATTTGCCATTCACGAGAATGGTTGACATTGCAACAATGTCTTCTTCAATTAGTTGTATAGAGCTATGACGCAGAGAATCATATGGGCCTCCGCCATATTTATACATTAACTTAGATCGGTGGCTTAGAGGGATGACCCGCCATCGATCCAGCAACGGATCAGGTCAACTCCAGTTAAGACATTCCCCAATAAAGCTTGAATCCTTTTGATATATTGGATAAGATTCTTGCGTTCAATAGTAGTAAGCTTGTCAGGGAGCACAAACTTAGAACCAAGACGCTTCGCGCGATTACCCGACAGTGGTTTTTCATCAGCTGGTGATATATCTTGGCAGTAGAACCAAGTTTGGTTCCAATCTTTGGGAAGGCTTGGTAAGACCACTAAAGGAAAGACGGCACCCTGTCGGCGTTGAATTGAGATTCCGCCAAGTTCCAAGCTAGGGCCGTTGGTGCACTCATTCTGGCGGTTCAAATAAAAGTACTCTCTAAAGATCTCCACAACCGGTTCTTCTTGAAGATATACCTCACAAAGAACTTGAAAATTGCAGATATTGGATCTAGAGTTGGGTCCAAGATCTTGTGGATGAAGCTTGAAAAAATGCAAAACATCTCAGAAGAACTTTGAGTTGGGTAGTGAGAAGCTCCGGTTCATGTGATCAGTGAAAACGATAACTTCACCGTCTTTGGGCTGAGGTCGTTCCTCGTCCGGGTCAGGAGCACGATAAGACATAATGTTTTTCTCTGGCAAAAATCCAATGGTGACAAATTCTTTCAAGGTATCCTCAGTAACTGTGGAAGGGACCCAATTGCAGACTGTTGGCACTTTTGATGGCATGATGAAAAAAGGGCAAGCTAAAAACAAAGTAATTTGCCAGTTCAATTTATTGGTGGAGTTATAGGTTCATGATTACAGTACAGATGAGTAATTGAGGCTTAAGTAAGGGCTAATGATATATAAAGGAAAAATGAGACGGAGTCATAAGCCTCCATGACTAAAAAATATTCAAAGGTTGCCTGAGTCAGAATTGGCTAGGTACTGAGATAAACATGTTTCACAAGTGGTTGGTATTATTTTGGATCAAGATGGCTCAAAAAAGGGAAATAAATCTAGATCTAAAAACCAGCACAGAGGATTTCATCAGTTCTAAGGAGACCTTTGTACAAGACAAAAAGGATCTATTAGCCTCTGAAATGGATGTCAAAGAACTACCGCATAGATTCTATATTTCTTTTAGATCGAAGGAGGGTGAAGTGGAGAAGCCGCAAGGAATCTACGACGAACAGCGAAGAACACAAGAAAGAAATCTCACGAACCCTAATGAAGATCTATGGGGGTGAGAAGGCAAGAGCTTCCGGATGTAGAGCTGCTGCGGAGGATCGCCGCCGTTCTCTGAACAGGCTCAGGGTGATGCAGCGGCCGGAGTTGAGGACGACGGTGCGCTGCGGTGGCGACGGAGCTCGAGCGGCAGAGAAGTTGCGAGAGGAGGAAGAAGAAGAAGAAGAAGAAAGAGGAAGGACCGGTAGTGCCTATTTATAAGGGGATACGTGAATGGGCAGGGAAGAAAATCGAGGAAGACCGAAGTAATGATTATCCAGCTAAATGGATGCCTCGATTTTTGGAAAACATTTAAGATAAGGATCCGTTGAATATGACGTCGTGGCGGTTTTCCAAATTTTCTGAAGATGATGTCATGGCGGGTTACAGAGCTTTTACAAAACAGCAGAAGATGGATTTTATGTAAGTGTTGGAGATTGACAAGAACAAAGTTCAAATCAACCTGGGGCCTAATGTTGGGAATATGACTACCAGGTATGACCTGCCCGGGAGGGGCCAGGCCAATCTTCATGGCGGGTTATTAAAAGAAGCCCAGTGAATATACAAGGCGATGGTTTATTATAAGACTTGTAGTAGGCCCTAGCCCAGAGGCGGCTTAAGGCCCATAATTATAAACTGCCATGTATAAGTAAGACTTGTAAAGAAAGGCATGTAAAAGAAATCACCGAGCCGGACAAGTTGTATGAGCCGGCCGGGACTCTGTAGGCCGTCAGGCGTCCACCCGTGTATATAAGGGGACGACCCGGCGGCGGCTTAGGGCAAGAAACAACAGATCGAGAGCCAAGCTAGCATATCTCGTTCCTTGGTTATCGAAACCTAGCAATACCACAACAACTGTACTAGGCTTTACCTTCACCGCAAGGGGCCGGACCAGTATAAACCACTCGTGTCCTTTGTCCCGATTAACCCCTTTAAGCTTCCTAGTTGCGATGGCTCCATGACTAAGTCCTTTCACTAGGACATCTGCCATGACAATTCCATGACAAGTCCAGATTGGTTTTGAACCACAGTTGCACAGGAACATTGAAGCTTATATGGATGATATTATGGTCAAGACCAAGGATAGATCGACCCTCATCTAGGACTTAGAAGAGACGTTTGCTAATCTGTGCAAGATGAACTTGAAACTGAACCCGGAGAAGTGTGTGTTTGGCATTCCCTCTAGCAACCTACTTGATTTCTTTGTGTCCCATCACGGGATAGAGGCCAACCCCGATAAGATGAAGGCCATCGAGCAGATTCAGGCACCTAAAACAGTTAAGTATGTGAGGCGTTTGACAGGGTGTGTTGCAGTGCTTAGCAGATTCATCTCCAAGTCTGTCAAGCGCGCCTTGCCGTTCTTAAAAATCTTGAGGAAGGCAGGATCAATGAGGTGGACTCCGGAAGCAGATGTAGCTCTGCAAGATTTGAAGACCTCCTTGTCTTTCGTGCCCACTTTGGTTGCTCCCAAAGCACAAGAGCTATTTTTTTTACCTTGAGCACAAGAGCTGTTGCTACTATACCTGGAGGCAACTAATCAATTGGTCAGTGCAGCACTAGTGGCGCAGCGGGAAGTGGAGGAAGCAGCAGCCTCAGGTAGTGTCCCTTCCGAGGGAGAGAATGAGCACAGCCCGGCAAGGACAGACATGGATCAAGATAGAGAAGAGCACGTCAGCAGAGGCAACCCTAAGGACACGACAAGGGAGAAAGTGGTGCAGCGCCCAGTATACTTCGTTAGCTCTCTATTGTAGGGGGTCTAGATCAAGGTATTCTGGCATGCAAAAATTTATTTTTGGCCTAGTCATGGCCGCAAGGAAACTGCACCACTACTTCTAAGCCCACGAGATCATGGTTGTCACCCGCTTCCATTTGCAAAGATACTCCGAATACCTGAGGCTAGCAGCAGAATCGTGGAGTGGGCATTGGAGTTATCCATCTTTGGCTTAAAGTTTGAAAGCACATCAACAATTCAGAGTAGAGCACTGGCAGAGTTTATTGTAGAATGGATGCCAACCCCTCATGAAGAGGTACTAGAGACAGTTATTCCCGGCAAGGAAGCACCCCAAGAATTGATCATGTATTTCGATGGTGCCTTCTCCCTATAAGGTGCTGGGGATCATGTGCCTCTCGTTTCTCCCACTAGAGAGCACCTGAAGTACGTCGTCCAGATGCATTTTCCCCGGGAGGAGGCGACCTACAATATTGCAGAGTATGAAGGGCTCCTTGCCGGGCTCAAGATTGCCACAGAATTGGGGATCAAGAAGCTGATCATTCGAGGAGATTCAAAACTTGTGGTGAGACAAGTCAACAAGGATTACCAAAGTCCATTGATGGAGACATATGTTGAGGAAGTGAGAAGGCTGGAGGAGCACTTCGACGGATTGCAAACAGAGCATCTACCCCGTGCAGAATACAACATTGCTGATCATCTGTCAAAGTGCGCTGCCCAGAAGCTTCCTGTGGAACCAGGAGCTTTTGTTATCCATCTTACTTAGCCCTACATATCCCTAGAAACAATAGTCTGGAAGAGGAGGAAACTAGACTCCGGCAAATCTCTCCGGGTAGAGCCTCCCGGGGCTCCCTGCAGAGAGCTTGGCGGGAACAACTGTAACACCCCGGATGTAACTTTCCATAATTGTAACTCCAACTCTTGCTATTTCTAGCTATGTGATATGATATTTCCTTCGTGGTTGGGTTTTGTCTTTCTTTTTTGTAGTTTGTTCATACCAGGCATTTCATCTCATGTCATCATGTGCATCTCATTTGCATTCGTGTTCATCTCAAGAATCCGGTCTTTTTCCCCGTTGTCCGTTTCGCGATACGACACTCCCACATGAACCCGTTGCACCCCTGAAATCTTGTTTCGTGAGCGGGAGAAAAATGTTCTTGGAATGGGCCGAGATTTTTCTAGTGTCCTTGGTACATCACCGATAGGACGCATGTCAAATTTCATTCCATTTGGAGGTCGTTTGATGCCCCAACGGTTAACCGGGTAACCTTAAAAGCCCCTCTCTCTTTGCAGCCCAGAACCCCTCCAAAACAGCCCACTAACCCATCTAAACCCCCTTCATGATCTCCGTCGTTGGATCACGATTGTGTGGGCGAAAACCGGACCTCATTTGGACTCTCCTAGCTCCCCCAACCTATAAAAAGGCACCCCCTCCAAAAATCAAGGGCAAACCCTAGTTTATCGCCTCCACCTCGCTGCCAGATGCGTTCGGACCGCGCGGGACACGTCTGCGCCGCCGCTCTTGAGCACTGACGTCACGCCACATGTCACCTCTGCCACTGTGCCCCGCTGCGGCCCAGGCGGGGCCCGCCCGGCCCAATCCACCGCAGCCGCCACCCGCGGAGCCCCGTGCCAGGGCCCGTAGTTTCTCCCGACGGTGCTGCCCGCCGCCACCGACATGATCCGTGCCGCCTCGCCGGATCTCCGCCGCCAACGCCGCCGTTGCTCACCTCCCGTCGCCACCGGTTGCCGCCGCCACCGGTCGTCGTCGTCGTCCCCGTCGCCGGCGACCTCCACCTCCCTCGCGAGCTCGTCGCCGGCGTCCCCCATACACCTCCTCCCTCGCTGTATTTGAGCTCAGATCCCACCTAGGTTCATGTGCTGCATGAGGAACCCTAGATCTGAGATGTCAAATTTCTTTCTAAGTCCTTAATCCCTAACGCTTTGTATCCCACTTCGACATGCCATATCTCCATTACCGTTGCTCCATTTTGCGTGCATGATATATCAAAATGTTCATCTCGTTATTCTCTTCATGCTAGTGTCATTAGAATGCATGTTACTGTCCGTATTGATGCCCTAATCTTCATCGAAAATTTTCTATATGATGTTGTCTGCTGGAATTTAACAGAACTTGCTGATTTGTCATTTTTGTTGCATTTGGTGTACATCCTATGAGCATGATGTCTACATGTTTTGAGAGCATCTCCATGCCATCTTTATATAGGTACAAGCCTTGTATTTTTATGAGCTCTATGGTGACTACCACAAGCATGCCAAGTAGACTAGGTGATGTTGCTGATTTTAGACACTTAGTATATTTTGCTAACTCTTTCCTATTACATTTTGATGCTATGTGGTCATGTTGCTACCAGTAGATCCATGCACATTTTGAGGTAGTTCAGTAAGAGTGTTTTGGCAATGTGGTTATGCTCTATCCAATAATGCCTCAGGTTGAAATTATAGATTAGTCTAGCTTGTCATTAACATGCTCTACTATTGCTAAAAATTGTTGCTGGTAGATTGTTAACATGAGATTTAGTTTTGCCATGTGTTTTTCTAGTGATCCATGTACCCTATGAACTTTCTCTTTCCATGTTTCGCTTCATGAATATGTCTACTTACTGTTCGTTACCTTGTTATGCCGTGAAATGCTTTATGGTGAATGGCATGAGCTTGCAAAGTTGCTATCATGAATCTGTTTCTGCCATGCTATGTTTTTCTACAAAGTCTAAAACTGATCATATCATTTGCCATGTTTGCATTGATGCTACCATCTTATCCATGCATCTTTTGTTAAAGTTCAGTAAGGGAGTTTTGTTCTCTGCCTTTAGTCGTTGCATTCCGTTCCTTCGTTTGCCATGATATGTTCCTGTAGCGTGTTGTTTGTTAGCTCTAAACATTGCTACCTAATGTTTTTTTGACATGTTTAGTATTTTCACCAAGTATGTGAATCCGTTATCATTTGCATTTTTTCCATGCTATTTTAGGCTTGTTCTATTGATTTCTAGCAGGAGCTCGGTGTTCATGATTTGTAGAGCTTCACCTATAAATTAACGCCATGTGCTTTGTTGCTAGGTTGGATTGCTTTAGCATAGTTTCATGTGGCATCCTAAATGCTATGATGTTGTTAAGCGCAGTTTTGCATTATCCTTGTTATGCATGTCATTTGCAAATCGTGCATCCGTTTACGATGATCCTTATATCGATTTCTACCGAAATCACTGACTCTTTCAAGCGGCATGTTTGGTTCACGAGGTTGCTGCCTTGATCATCCTTTCCCTTCTGGAGTACACATATGCATTGCACATCATACCTTGCATTCAATGCCATGTCTTGCATCATATTGCTTGTGCATTGCACCATGATTGATTCTTGTTCCATTGCTTGTGTTCTTGCTTTGGGTAGCGCCAGGAGACGACTTTGTGAATGAGGATCCTGTTGAGTATGCATACGAGGAGCACGCTTTCGACAACCCTGAGAACTTTGCAGGCAAGATGATAATTACCCCCGATATCACTTCTATCTTTGCTTGCTAGTTGTCTGTTCTATCGCTATGTCGCGCTACCAACCACTTGTTTATCATGCCTCCAATATTGCCATGTCAAGGCTATAACCCACCTTCCTAGCAAACCGTTGTTTGTCTAAGTTACCACTTTTTCTCAGCCCTCTTATAGCTTGCTAGTTGCAGGTTGTTCCATGTTGGAACATGGATATGTTGGGATATCACAATATCTCTTATTTAAGTAATGGTTGGAAGGCTTGGCCTTTTGCTCGGTGTTTGGATCCACTCTTGCCGCCTTAGTTTCCATCATACTGGTGTTATGTTCGTTGATTTTGCTTTCCTTACGCGGTTGGGGTTATGTGACCCCCTTGACAGTTCCCTTTGAATAAAACTCCTCCAGCAAGGCCCAACCTTGGTTTTACCATTTGCCTATAACAACTAAAAACTTGCATAGGGACTTTCCGGACCCCGTGGACTTAATCGACCCCCGGTACATTGCTCCACACAAGTGTTGGTCCAAACTAGAGCACCGTGCGGGGCCGCCCCTTGGTAACTTGGGGTATTTGGTATATACCTGTACGCTTTGCTCATCCGGTGTACCCTGAGAATGAGACCACGCACCTACTATCAGGCTAGGTAGGTGCATCGGGAGGTCTTGCTGGACTTGTTCTACCATTGTCGAACCGTCTTTTAACCGGGATTCCGTGTCTGATCGGGTAGTTCCGGGAGAAGGAATATCCTTCATTGATCGTGAGAGCTTGTGATGAGCTAAGTTGGGACACCCCTGCAGGGTATAAACTTTCGAGAGATGTGCTCACAGTTATGTGGATGGGAATTTGTTAATATCCGATTGTAGAGAACTTGAAACTTGACTTAATTAAAAGACACCAACCATGTGTGTAACCGTGATGGTCTCTTTCCAATGAGGTTTGGGAAGTGAACACGGTGGGGTTATGTTTGAACGTAAGTAGATTCAGGATCACTTCTTGATCACTTCTTGTATACGATCATTGCGTAGTTTCTCATCTTACTCTTGTACTCGTATGTTAGCCACCATATTTGCTTAGCGCTTGCTGCAGCTCCACCTCATAACCCTATCCTACCCATAAGCTTAGATATTCTTGATCTTGCGGGTTTTGAGATTGCTGAGTCCCCGTGACTCACGGATAGTACCAAAACAATTGCAGGTGCCGATGATACAAGTGCAAGTGATGCTACCGAACTCAAGTGGGAGTTTGACAAGGACCTTGGCCGTTTCTACGTGTCTTTTCTTGTAGTGGTGCCCAGTTGGTATGATCGTGGATCTAGCATTTGGGTTTTATCTTCTTTTCATTTGGATCTGTCCATAGTCGGACTATGTGTGTACTATAAATGATGTATGATTTATTTAAGAATTTGTGTGACGTGGCGATTGTAGGCCAACTCTATTTATCCCTTTCTTGTTCATTACATGGGATTGTGTGAAGATGACCCTTCTTGCGACAAAACCACAATGTGGTTATGCCTCTAAGTCGTGCCTCGACACATGGGAGATATAGCCGCATCGTGGGTGTTACAAGTTGGTATCAGACCCATCCCCGACTTAGGAGCCCCCTGCTTGATCGAACCGCTAACGTTGTTGAGTCTATAACAAAATGTTTTGAGTCTTAGGATTATATATATATAGGAGAGTAGGATAATTTTTAATCCTTAGTCACTTCGTCACTCTGGAGAGGCCTCCTGACGTAGATGTTTTGACTTTCCTCTCCTCATTTTCACTAAAAAAATAGGATCACATGGGTATGTTGGGATCGTTCCGATATTCTTGTGACGAGAACATTGTTCTTGGTGCCTCCTGACATTTAGGGGTTGTGACAGTGTCCCGGGGAGTTGAGCTCCGAGGTGTTGTCATCACAATTTTATCATTGCAGTTCTGGAATACCTGAGTTCGCCGACATCGAAAATCTCTTTTATGCAGGTAGTGGTGAGATAACCTCGAGGCCACCTAGTACTGGGGAGGGAGTTCGGGACTATTGCCACAACTCGTATAACGGATGCTTTTCGAAGGTTGAGGTACACGATTTCCGGAATTTTCTTCGTTATGTGTTGACGGATGGATACAGTTGGAGCGTAGGGCTTGTTAGTTGTGTGATATATATTGTGCCTCCCTGTATCCCCAACACCAGATTCTATAACCAGAAAATTTGGGGAGTTAATAGGTGGGAATTCAATTAGCTCTAGTATTACTTCCCGCATATATTTGGTTTGTGATTGGGTAATCCTTACCACTTATTTGTTCTAGTCGTACCTTGTCGTTTCATTCATCAACCTTTATCTAAGTGGCTTCTCACCTTAATGGTCGTGTAATGTTAACTTTTAAACTCACTCGTTCAACCTCTGTTCGAATGCTTATTGTGAAGACTATATGTTGCAATTTCTATCCATTGATTCAGCTTGTCTATCTGTCTATCATGATTCTAACGGATGTCACCCTCTTTAGGGTGGCTCCTCCAATGCGTCTAAATCCAGACCGCAATGATGGGAGACAAGCGAACCATCCGCCTCCGCTACCTCCTTCGCCTCCGGAGGCATGGCAAACTGTCATGGCTGCCAGCAACGCCAACACCCAGATGCTTTTGCAACACTTGCAAGGGCGCAACCAAGATCAAGGCAACCAAGGGAATCAAGGGCAAGGGCAATTCAACAATCATCCATAGTTTGCTACCCTCAACCAGTTCCTTGCAATTCAACCAAAGTCTTCGAGCTTTTGTGCCGAGGCCACGGACGCCGATGATTGGCTCGTGGACATCAACAAGCATTTTGAATGTAGCTATGTCAGGCCTGAGGAGGTCGAGTGATTACCTGGGATGACTTTTGGCGGGATTTTAAAGCTCATCACATTCCAACAAGTGTAGTTGAGAGCAAGCGTGAGGAATTCCGCAATCTCAAGCAAGGAAGCATGTCCATGTATCAATACAACTTCTAGTTTCAGAAACTTGCTAGCTTCGCTAAACAAGATGTTGCTAATGAAAAGAGCACGATCTTGCACTTCAGGGTTGGCCTCAGAGAAGATCTGCAGTTAGCTCTCGTTCTTGTTGAGCCTACTAAGTTCGATCAATTCTATAACATGGCCCTCAAGCAAGAAGGTGCTCAGCTCAAGTGTGAGGCTTCAAAGAAGATAATTTGGGATGCAGTTCAGTCTTCTTCTTCCTCACAACTGGAAGCTAAGCAACAGAAGTTCTGGCTTCCTCCGCCACCTCCGTTTCGTTAGCCCTACAAGCATACGAACAAAGGTGGTCATGGATCTTCCCACCCACCCAACCCAGGCTATGAGAACAAGTCTTAGACTCAAGCTCCAAGGTCAAGTGCTCCTACTCCTTATCACCGTCCGCTCTCACAGGTTACTTGCAACAAGTGTGGTCTGAAAGGTCACTATGCAAACAAGTGCCAAGAGAGGCGTCTTCCACCTCCTCCTCATGTGAGGTCTTCAAGCAATGCAGTGGTCAAGCACAATCCAAAGCATGCAAAGGCGAACGTGTTGAATGCAGCTCAAGCAGAGGATTTGTCAGATGTGATCATGGGTAACCTCTCGGTTAACTCTATTCCTGCTAAAGTTTTATTCGATACTGGTGCATCGCATAGTTTCTTGTCAATACCGTTCTTTGCATAGCATGATTTCACTTGGTCTTATCTGGATAAACCTTTGGGTGTTGTTTCTCCGGTTTTGTCAATGAGAGCCAACTCGATAGTTCCTGATGTCACCGTCAAGATGGGCAACTATAAATTTTTGGCTTATCCAATGGTTGTTGGCGACTCGGATATTGATCTAATTCTTGGCATGGACTGGCTTTGACAGCACAAGGCTCAACTTGATTGTGCTGACAGGTAAATTAAATTGATGCACTCTTATCAGGATGTGATCATCTATGCCGCTCGTGACGAAACCATTTGGTTATTCTCTCTCAATGAGAAGGGCGAGTTGGATGCAATTTCTTAGATTCCAGTTGTTTGTGAGTACTAAGATGTTTTTCCAGAAGAGTTTCTGGGAATGCCTCCTCACCGCCCCGTTGAGTTCGTTATCGATTTTGAGCCTGGTACTGAACCCGTTTGTAAGTGTCCATACAAGCTTGGACCAAAGGAGCTGAAGGAATTCAAGAAACATCTCGATGAACAAGAGGGTCTAGGTTTGATCTGACCGAGTTCATCTCCGTGGGGTTGTGTTGTTATTTTTGTCTAGAAGAAGGATGGCACGGACCGACTTTGCGTCAATTATCATCCATTGAACAAGAATAGAATCAATAACAGGTACCCACTTCCCAACATCAATGAGCTATTCGAGCAAGTTGAAGGTGCTAAAGTGTTTTCCAAGCTGTCGGGACCAGATTTTTGGGGTATTGACTTCCAAGAAAATGGCCCTTATGCTCACCAGCCCCAGGATTACTGTTAGCTGGCAAGACACAAACTTGATACAAAAATTCCAAGCAAAGTACAAAATATGTCGCACAAGGCCATTGTGGCCTATGAGTACAACAAATGGTTTCTAGTGGTTGATGGTGGAAGCGGTTTGTGGACCATCAGTGTCTATGGGACTCCATTTCCCACAGGAACAGCTGACCAGGTCAACTCCTATCTTCGCGAGGCTGCTATCACCGTTGCTTTGATTCTGAGGCTGTCATCGCAACGCTCCTCTCCATGCAGAAATCTGGCCAAGACAATAGCCAGGGACAAGCCAGTGAGTACTTTGAATGTACTCGCAAACATTATGAACACTGGGATAATTGATAATCATGCACTGAAATATTCTATGTTCACATCGTCAGTCATAAATAAAACATCTTTTATGCAAGCAAGCAGGTTATTTATATACAACATGAATAAGCAATAATGGAGTGGGAATAAAATGCCGCAGTCGGGCGTCTGTGCGACACCACATAAAGGGCTTATAAAGTAAATAAATAACAAGCAATGCCACAGTCAGGCGTCTCAGCGACACCACATAAAGGGCTTATAAAGTAAATAAATAACAAGCAATGCCACAGTCGGGCGTCTCAGCGACACCACATAAAGGGCTTATAAAGTAAATAAATACCAAGCAATGCCACAGTCGGGCGTCTTAGCGACCCCACATAAAGGGCTTATAAAGTAAATAAATAACAAGCAATGCCACAGTCGGGCGTCTCAGCGACACCACATAAAGGGCTTATAAAGTAAATAAATAACAAGCAATGCCACAGTCGGGCGTCTCAGCGACACCACATAAAGGGCTTATAAAGTAAATAAATACCAAGCAATGCCACAGTCGGGCGTATCAGCGACACCACATAAAGGGCTTATAAAATAAATAATCACGATGAATATCCAGGAGGTAGAACCGTCCTAGGGATACTCAATGATATAATGGGTTAGTCCATAATAATAATAATCATAATCTTCACAAGTCACAAGTCACAATCCAAGTTCTGTTTTAACAATTTCTCCTCCGAAGACCGACACTAAGACCAACCCTTGACCCATCCCAGACTGTAATCCTTAACCATGGACATGGCTATTCGAATAGGTTTAATCTCTGCAGAGGGTGTACTCTTTACTCACGAGTAACGGATTCCTTTAGTCCATCGGGACTAATTCCGTCTACGGTCTTTTAATTGAAAACACACTTGACTTGCACAAACTAGCTTAACTCACCGATGTCTGGAATCACCCATGACACTTGTTAAGTAAAACTCTAAGTGGGGAGGCTACAACCTCGCGTAGCATGGGATCAAATTTATATCGCGCGCTCTAAGGCGTGGCCTCCCCTCTCGGTCTCAACCGGAAACACCCATGCCCCCGGACCAGGTGGCCTGCCTACCAGCTACAACCGGTATCTTCCACCATGGCCTCTCTGTACGGTGTGTGCTTGAAAGGGGTTGACGACTTACTGAACCGTACCCTACCTGCTGTAGGGGACAAGTGGTAGTACAAAACAAGTATGGGGGTTACTGGAACAAGACTCGATCTGCGGTCGACTCAGGAGGTCTATAAATTTCCCTGCATGACATGTATAACAAATATATTTCAACCAATAAAATCAACACTCATTATACCTTACTATGCCATACCAGACATAACCGTCCCGACGGAGACCGGCGACAAGCTCACGCCTACCCAAGGCCGAGGCTTTCCCGGATTCCTTTCCGGCATGCATGCAAGGCACATGAGGATGATTACCATCACAGGTATATTCATTTCCAACAGCAAGGGAAATCACTAATATGCATTCCATGCAAATGATCATATCACATGAAATAACAAGTTCTCCGAAGTAAGATGGTGTTATAAACGTGTCAACTAACACACCAAAAATATTACTTCGGGGTTCAGAATGCTTGCCTTCAAGCTGTGGAGAGGTGAGGTGCTCTCCAAAACTTTTGAAAGTTTTCTCCTCTCTCTTCAAAATCCTATTTAAAATATTTTGAATTAACACACATTTTCAAAACAGAACAAAAAAGTTGTTTGAATTTTTTTAAAAAAAATCTTAAAATAAACTAGACAGAATTTGAGGGATGTAGGAAAAAGAATCAATTCATTTGGAGTTATAATTAAAAAGTTATATGCAGTCAAAGTTGTGGTCAAAATCCGTTTTTAAAAAAATAAACAAAAAAAGAAAAACATCTCGATTACTGACCATCTCGAAGGCGTATTTTGGATTTACGCTTCCACTTAACCAACATGGACTACGCGGGGAGTCACTAACAGTGGGCCCGCCTCGCCCACTGGTCAGGTTTGACTGGTCTTCCCTCCCCTCCTTTCTCTCTGCCCGAGCGGGGCGGAACTCCGGCGAGGGTCGCCGGCGAACGGTGGCACCGTTCGGGAAACCAAGGCCACCCGCGGTCTCAGGGGATCGAGGCGGTCCTATCGGTGGTCGCTTTGGCCTCTAGGGTGGATGGAGCTGTCGGCGGCGAGCTCCGAAGCGGTCGGCGATCGTCGGGCAAAGTGAGTTTTTGGCTCCGGCGGTCTCTGACCAAAATCAAGCAGGGGAATGTACTCACCTGGGAGAGGGGGCTCCTTGTGAATAGAATGGAGAGGGGGAGGCCCTGGTTGCGCTGGACGGAGCCAGGAGGCGGCGGTGGCCGAACTGGCCGGAGTCGGGGAAGACGGCCTCCCGGTTCGATTGCTGGCCAACAGGGGGGGGGGTTCCAGGAGATTGCTTGAGACTGCCTGTGTGCGGGGATGAGCTCGGGGTTTCCTATATAGGCGAGTCAAGGCGGTTCTGCGGCGGCCGTGGCTCAGCTCGTCGGCGAACCGTCCTACTGTGCGGCAGGGCGACGTGGCGGCGACGTGTGCTAGAGGACAAGGCTGTGGATGAGCTTGAACCGCTCAAGCGGGCAGCTGGTGAGCGCTGGTGGCCAGGGCGGCACCGACCGTGGCAGAGACGCGCTGCGGACGCTGGCGTGCCGCCAAAGGCTCTGACGGCGGTGCTGTAGGGCACCAGGGGCTGCTTGGCATGTTGCGGTGAGTAGGGGGAGTGCGTGGTGTGGTTCTGCAGTGAGGGCAAACCAGGGGCGCGACGCGTTGGCTCGGGCGCGGCACGTGCAAAACGCGTGCTCTGCTCGCGCCCAGAGCATGCACAAAACATGCTCGACGAAATGCTAATGCATGCTAGGGGGCTCTAAACCACAAGAGAGTTAGCAGGGTGGGGTTGTAGGCCAGGGCAAATCCATGGGACGTGCTGGTTTGGTCAGGGAATCAGGTTCACAAAGCAAACATAAACTCATGCCAAAACTGTCCGTGCTCTCTAGGTGTTTGACAAAATGCCACAGGCACCTAGGCATTTCTTGGAGTGGCCAAAATCTCCAGATGGTGGTCTCATTAGGTGAAAGAGAGGGTGGTGAGGTTAGTCGGCCAAAAACAGAAACTTGTTAGTGCAAGTTTTGCAAAACTACAATTCTGGACAAGAGACAAATGACATCACTTCATGAACCAAAAATGATCCAATGGGTGCATGCTCCTGGACTTAGGGGTTTGGTAGGGTTGACTACAAGTAGGAGAAAGCACAAGGTCACAGGAGCAAAAATAAATAGGGTTGTAGTAGAAATCACAAGGCTGTACCAGAATGGAAAAGAGGTTGATTCACTCAAGATTTTCAAAGAACAACACTAGGTTTTTGCATGAAGTTGAATTGGATGCTACCACTGACATCCCATAATTTTGGTGGAGGCTAGAAGGAAGTATTTAAATGGGTTGTAGTGAAAAATTGCACTCTAGACCAGAGAAGAAAATTGGGTGTAGAGCTCAAAATATTTCATGAATAAAATATATTTTTGTATAAAAGTGATTTAAAAACATCACATGACATCTCCAAATTTTGGTTGGAATTTTAAGTGAATTTATCAAATGGTTGTAGTTCAAATATGGCCATATAACCTTGAAAAACCATTTTTCAAGAAAATAAAGGTCAAGCAAATTAATTATGTAATTAGTTCTACTAATAAAAGAAGAGTTTTTCTTGAGAGGTTAAACAAGTCCAATAACATATTTGAAAAGTTTTCTCTTTGGGGAAAAACTCCATAATAACAACGGAGAAAATGGTTCAAAAATCAAAAGGGAGCCCAGAAAATAAAAGTTTTAATTTCCTGGCAAAATTTTAATTTATTAAAACAAGGTCAAAATTTTGGGGTGTCACAACACTACCCCCCTTAAGAAAAATCTCATCCTCGAGATTTGCTAAGGATTGTTTTTTTTAAATAATGCATTAAACTTCGGCTATAGTGAGAGGACAATAAGTGGTGTAAAACCACAGTGTGGAACACTGGTGTTGCGTGGAAAAATCTATGGTTAGGGGAAAAAACGAGAGATTTCTACGCTGGATATAAATTTAGACTAAATTCTAAATTTTATAAAAATATGCTGGTCATACCCGAGAGCACAGTGCTCTGTCTGGCCAACAGGTGGACCCGGGGTCCACTGTCAGTCTCTTCTTCTTCCTCCGGTTCTCTATTCTTCCTCTCTCCCGTGCGCTTTCCCACGCTTTCTCCACCGACGACGTTTAGCGCGTAGGGCATCCAGGCCGTACCGCGATAGTGCGCGGCGTGCTAGCTGCCGGGGCAGCATGCACTCACCTCGCGGGCCAGCGTGCTGTCGGCACTGCTCGCGGATTCGTTCCGAACACCGGCGATTGGGCGACGAGCGGCGTTGGTGGACTTCGCCCACCGTACACCGAGCTCGAGCTATAAAACGGCCGAGGTGCCCCTCTCTTCTTCCTCACACCTGGCCTCGCTTCTCCTCCTTCTTCTTCCTCCATTTCTGCTTTTCAGAAGCTCGAGACGAGGTTCTAATGGCGGAGGCGATGCCGGATTGGTTTGCGATCCTGGTATGGGGAGGGCTGGTGACACTGCTGGGGCTCTCCATGCTCCTGTGCACGATGATCCTCGATGATCATCGTGATGCTGCCGCTCGAGTGTTACCTCTCCGCGGTGGCGGTGATCACGAGGATTGGGTGTGGTGTCAGGTGCTAACTATTGTCGGTGTGCGGGGGGCACTTGCACCGGATGATTACCCACTAATCTCATCTTCCAGAGACTGTGGTGTGTTAGGGAGATGATTAGCCAGATGCAACACGGTTATGTGGTTCGCAAATGGTGTAGGTGTTCGAGTGGCTGTGAGTCTATTGCCGTGGTGTGGTGAGAATAAAAAAAACTGTGTCGCGAGGAGATATACGTTGCAGTAGCTCCAGGAATAGAAATCTCACTTTGGGATTTTTCGTGAGGGAAAACGGTTAATTTAAAGGAGCATAAACCACAACAAAAACTACACGCATTAGTAGAAGCCAAATAATTGACTCGTCGTACAAACTCAGGGTATCACGCATAAGTCACACACATAAATAAATGTTGCAATAATGAACACAACAGCGACGTCTAAAATGGAAACGGTAAATGGACGGAGTCCCGAGAAAACGTCTCTGGTACTGGGATGCACTCTTCTTCTATTGGGGAAAGT
Source organism: Triticum aestivum (assembly GCF_018294505.1). Classification (NCBI taxonomy): domain Eukaryota; kingdom Viridiplantae; phylum Streptophyta; class Magnoliopsida; order Poales; family Poaceae; genus Triticum; species Triticum aestivum. The sequence goes on along the minus strand of NC_057797.1, from coordinate 286,700,567 downwards.
GGATTGACAAGTCAATGTATGCGTCTCTCTTGGTCGGGCCTCAGAGTTCTGCCGATGGCGATCTGAGGATTTAAATCCGCGAGGCTGTGGAGGTAACCCATCATGCATTGGATTAAACGCTCTTGAGCGATGATGTACTGGACAAGGTTGGCTAGTACTGGGTCTCTCTCAATTCGTCCACCGGGAAAAGATGTTACTTCTCCGGGTGCTGCATGGCTCGGAAAGTAATAATACCCTCGTTCGCTGCCATAGGGTACCGCGAATCGAAGGCGAGCAAGCGCTTCGTATGCAACAACTTCTATGGCCATATGTGGGGTTGTCATAGATTTCCCCATGAAGGAGACCTCCGTTGGATCTTGGTTTGAGTTTACGGGAGGGATGTGTACTGCTGCCCAATATCTCGAGGTGGACTGGGTGATTCTCGATTTGAACAGCTCATACTGGGGTGGCTGGGTAGCGCCCATGGTACTACAGGTAAAGTCCCACAATATTTTGACAAAACTACCCGGGGTTGCATCTGGGGTTCTCAGATAAATACCAGGGCTCGGCATGGCCAGGAATGGTTGCGAGGGTGGCGCACAAGTTGAGGAGTACTTGGCAAGGTCACGAGGTGGCCTTTTATATAGCACCCGGGCTGGGTTATTTACCGCGGTGAGGGGTGCTAGTTTATCGGTCTTGCTCTATGGTGTCAGGGTCAATGCCACAGATACACATATCTCACAAAAGTGACGTGTTACTGTGGGCGTTGTCGGGGTCGTCTCTGGTAGCTACGCTCGGAAATAAATATGCAACCGCATATCAATACTGCTGTCATTTAAAATGAGGGCGCACAGGCACACGACATAGTGGCGATACAGGGTCACACAACTACAGGTTGTGGACAAACCTAGACTCGGTACTACTCGAGCGACTTAGTCTACCTCGTTTATATTTAAGTGGACATGCCTTGTGGATGTCGAGGCTTCTCCACGGCTTTCAATGTCGGGGTTAGCTGGAGGGGGTTGAGCGGCTGCATGCTCGGGGTAGCGATGATGACCATCTCGGGGATTGTTGGCCACAACCCCGTTGGAGTGTGCTTCCAAGAGGCGACGAAGCACTTCTGGGGTCATCAAAGCACCTTGGCCGACGGCTGGGGCAGACCTCAGGGACTCTTTCGGGTGTCCGAACAGTATGACTGGGTTGTCGGCGTCGGGCTCGTTCACTTATCTCGCCGGGGCTCGACGAACCAGCTCTCCATGAGCTGCGATCAGATCAATGGTGATTTGATCGAATAGTTCCTCTAGTACACTTACATAGTGCACTAGGTGCAACAATGCAGGATCCGTCTCGCGATCTCCGTTGGCAACTTGGGGTGGTCTACCATACCCTTCACGTCTGGGGTAGTAGCGGAACGAGCGACAGTTAACTCTGGGCGACAAGTGCCGTAGATGAACTATAGCCTCTCGAGCAGCTAGTTGGATGGCTTGTGGCTCAAAGGAAGTTGTCCTTCTGGTGAACCTGTAGGGGCGCTCGGGCGCTAGACCCCTACCATAGATGTGTACAGTGGCCCAGAATTGACGGCTCTCACCTCTCATGGGTCCTTGGTACACAACATATTCTGGGGGCTCTTCTAACGCATAGGCGCGACGGGTGAGGTTTGCGAGTATGCTCAACAAGCCTCCAAGGTTGGTTGCTGTGGTCTCAATGTGCACGATGGGGCCAGGCATTATGGCCCGGTTTGGGGTAGCGGCTGTGCTGTGGTGGGTTGGGGCTAGCGTGCCCTTTTTATAGGAAAAGGGAACGGAGTCTTCCTTCGCACGCTTGCGAAAAAAGGACTATTCAGGGGCCGGTCACTGGCGCGGAATCGACGGGCTAGACTAGTAGGTTGGGCACCGACTGCCAAAAGGTGTCGGGTCACTGTGTGGCTATCTTACATGGGAAGTTTGGCCGGGGTTTGGCTGAGGTCTGGAGGGTTAGTTATCCTAGGTTTATTGACCTGGCTAAGATAGGATTAGCCAATGGTCAGCCTGGCTCTGACATCAAATCTGTCGGGACCGGATTTTCGGGGTATTGACTTCCAGAAAATGGCCCTTATGATCACCAGCCCCAGGATTACTGTTAGCTGGCGAGACACAAACTTGATACAAAAATTCCAAGCAAAGTACAAAATATGTCGCACAAGGCCATTGTGGCCTATGAGTACAACAAATGGTTTCTAGTGGTTGATGGCGGAAGCGGTTTGTGGATCATCAGTGTCTATGGGACTCCATTTCCCACAGGAACAGCTGACCAAGTCAACTCCTATCTTCGCGAGGCTGCTATCACCGTTGCTTAGTTTCCGGGGCTGTCATCGCAACGCTCCTCTCCATGCAGAAATCTGGCCAAGACAATAGCCAGGGACAAGCCAGTGAGTACTTTGAATGTACTTGCAAACATTATGAACACTTCGATAATATAATTGATAATCATGCACTGAAATATTCTATGATCACATCGTCAGTCATAAATTAAACATCTTTTATGCAAGCAAGCAGGTTATTTATATGCAACATGAATAAGCAATAATGGAGTGGGAATAAAATGCCGCAATCGGGCGTCTGTGCGACACCACATAAAGGGCTTATAAAGTAAATAAATAACAAGCAATGCCACAGTCGGGCGTCTCAGCGACACCACATAAAGGGCTTATAAAGTAAATAAATAACAAGCAATGCCACAGTCGGGCGTCTCAGCGACACCACATAAAGGGCTTATAAAGTAAATAAATAACAAGCAATGCCACAGTCGGGCGTCTCAGCGACACCACATAAAGGGCTTATAAAGTAAATAAATAACAAGCAATGCCACAGTCGGGCGTCTCAGCGACACCACATAAAGGGCTTATAAAGTAAATAAATAACAAGCAATGCCACAGTCGGGCGTCTCAGCGACACCACATAAAGGGCTTATAAAGTAAATAAATACCAAGCAATTCCACAGTCGGGCGCCTCAGCGACACCACATAAAGGGCTTATAAAATAAATAATCACGATGAATATCCAGGAGGTAGAACCGTCCCAGGGATACTCAATGATATAATGGGTTAGTCCATAATAATAATAATCATAATCTTCACAAGTCACAAGTCACGATCCAAGTTCTGGTTTAACAATTTCTCCTCCAAAGACCGACACTAAGACCAACCCTTGACCCATCCCAGAATGTAATCCTTAACCATGGACACGGCTATTCGAATAGGTTTAATCTCTGCAGAGGGTGTACTCTTTACCCACGAGTAACGGATTCCTTTAGTCCATCAGGACTAATTCCATCTACGGTCTTTTAATTGAAAACACACCTGACTTGCACACACTAGCTTAACTCACCGATGTCTGGAATCACCCATGACACTTGTTAAGTAAAACTCTAAGTGGGGAGGCTACAACCTCGCGTAGCATGGGATCAAATTTATATCACGCGCTCATAGGGGTGGCCTCCCCTCTCGGTCTCAACCGGAAACACCCATGCCCCGGACCAGACGGCATGCCTACCGGTTACAACCAGTATCTTCCATCGTGGCCTCTCTGTACGGTGTGTGCTTGAAAGGGGTTGACGACTTACTGAACCGTACCCTACCTGCGGCAGGGACAAGTGGTAGTATGAGGCAAGTACGGGGTTTATTGGAACAAGACTCGATCTACGGTCAACTCAGGAGGTTTATAAATTTCCCTGTATGACAATGTATAACAAAATGTTTCAACCAACAAATCAACACTCATTATACCTTATCATGCCATGCCAAATATCACTGTCCCGACGGAGGCCGGCGACAAGCTCATGCCTACCCAAGGCAGAGGCTTTCCCGGATTTCTTTACCGGCATACATGCAAGGCACATGAGGATGATTACCATCACATGTATATTCATAACAGCAAGGGAAATCACTAATATGCATCCATGCAAATGATCATATCACATGAAATAACAAGTTCTCCGAAATAAGATGGTGTTATAAACGTGTCAACTTACACACCAAAAATATTACTCCGGGGTTCAGAATGCTTGCCTTCAAGTTGTGGAGGGGTGAGGTGCTCTCCAAAACTTTTGAAAGTTTTCTCCTCTCTCTTCAAAATCCTATTTAAAATATTTTGAATTAACACACATTTTCAAAACAGCACAAAAAAGTTGTTTGAATTTTTTTAAAAAAAATCTTAAAATAAACTAGATAGAATTTGAGGGATGTAGGAAAAAGAATCAATTCATTTGGAGTTATAATTAAAAAGTTATAGGCAGTCAAAGTTGTGGTCAAAATCTGTTTTTTTAAAATTAAACAGAAAAAGAAAAACAACTCGATTACTGACCACATCGAAGGCGTATATTGGATTTACGCTTCCACTTAACCAACATGGACTGCGCGGGGAGTCACTGACAGTGGGCCCGCCTGGCCCACTAGTCGGGTTTGACTGGTCTTCCCTCCCCTCCTTTCTCTCTGCTTGAGCGGGGCGGAACTCCGGCGAGGGTCGCCGGCGAACGGTGGCACCGTTCGGGAAACCAAGGCCACCCGCGGTCTCAGGGGATCGAGGCGGTCCTATTGCTGGTCGCTTTGGCCTCTGGGGTGGACGGAGCTGTCGGCGGCGAGCTCCGCAGCGGTCGGCGGCCGTCGGGCAAAGTGAGTTTTTGGCTCCAGCGGTCTCTGACCAAAATCGAGCAGGGGTATGAACTCATGAGGGGGAGAGGGGGCTCCTGGTGAAGAGAATGAAGAGGGGGAGTCCCTGGTTGCGCTGGACGGAGCCGGGAGGCGGCGGTGGCCGAACTGGCCGGAGTCGGGGAAGACGGCCTCCCAGGTTCGATTGCTGGCCAACGGGGGGGGGGGGTTCCAGGAGATTGCTTGAGACTGCCTATGTGCGGGGATGAGCTCGGGGTTAACTATATAGGCGAGTCAAGGCGGTTCCGCGGCGGCCGTGGATCATCTCGTCAGCGAACCATCCTACTGTGCGGCAGGGCGACGTGGCGGCGACGTGTGCTAGAGGACAAGGCTGTGGATGAGCTTGAACTGCTCAAGCGGGCAGCTGGCGAGCGCTCGTGGCCTGGGCGGCAACGACCGTGGCAGAGACGCGCTGCGGACGCCGGCGTGCCGCCAAAGGCTCTGACGGCGGTGATGCAGGGCACCAGGGGCTGCTTGGCGTGTTGCGGTGAGTAGGGGGAGTGTGTGGCGTGGTCCTGTAGTGAGGGAAAACCAGGGGAGCGACGCGTTGGCTCGGGCGCGGCACGTGCAAAACGCGTGCTCCGCTCGCGCCCAGAGCACGCACGGAACATGCTCGATGAAATGCTAATGAATGCTAGGGGGGCTCTAAACCACAAGAGAGTTAGCAGGGTGGGGTTGTAGGCTAGGGAAAATCCATGGGACATGCTGGTTTGGTCAGGGAATCAGGTTCACAAAGCAAACATAAACTCATGCCAAAACTGTCCATGCTCTCTAGGTGTTTGACAAAATGCCACAGGCACCTAGGCATTTCTTGGAGTGGCCAAAATCTCCAGATGGTGGACTCATTAGGTGAAAGAGAGGGTGGTGAGGTTAGTCGGCCAAAAACAGAAACTTGTTAGTGCAAGTTTTGCAAAACTACAATTCTGGACAGGAGACAAGTGACATCACTTCATGAACCAAAAATGATCCAATGGGTGCATGCTCCTGGACTTAGGGGTTTGGTAGGGTTGACTACAAGTAGGAGAAAGCACAAGGTCACCGGAGCAAAAATAAATAGGGTTGCAGTAGAAATCACAAGGCTGGACCAGAATGGAAAAGAGGTTGATTCACTCAAGATTTTCAAAGAACAACACTAGGTTTTTGCATGAAGTTGAATTGCATGCTACCACTGACATCCCATAATTTTGGTGGAGGCTAGAAGGAAATATTTAAATGGGTTGTAGTGCAAAATTGCACTCTGGACCAGAGAAGAAAATTGGGTGTAGAGCTCAAAATATTTCATGAATAAAAGATATTTTTGCATAAAAGTGATTTAAAAACATCACATGACATCTCCAAATTTTGGTTGGAATTTTAAGTGAATTTATCAAATGGTTCTAGTTCAAATATGGCCATATAACCTTGAAAAACCATTTTTCAAGAAAATAAAGATCAAGCAAATTAATTATGTAATTAGTTCTACTAATAAAAGAAGAGTTTTTCTTGAGAGGTTAAACAAGTCCAATAATATATTTGAAAAGTTTTCTCTTTGGGGAAAAACTCCATAATAACAAGGGAGAAAATGGTTCAAAAATCAAAAGGGAGCCCCGAAAATAAAAGTTTTAATTTCCTGGCAAAATTTTAATTTATTAAAACAAGGTCAAAATTTTGGGGTGTCACAACACTACCCCCTTAAGAAAAATCTCGTCCTCGAGATTTTCTAAGGATTGTTTTTTTAAAATAATGCATTAAACTGCGACTACAGTGAGAGGACAATAAGTGGTGTAAAACCACAGTGTGGAACACTACCGTTGCATGGAAAAATCTACGGTTAGGGGCAAAAACGAGAGATTTCTACGCTGGATATAAATTTAGACTAAATTCTAAATTTAAAAAAAATACACTGGTCGTACCCGAGAGCACAGTGCTCTATCTGGCCGACAGGTTGACCCGGGGTCCACTGTCAGTCTCTTCTTCTTCCTCCAGTTCTCTCTTCTTCCTCTCTCCCGCGCCCTTTCCCACGCTTTCTCCACCGGCGACGTTTAGTGCGTAGGGCATCCAGGCCGTACCGCGGTAGTGCGCGGCGTGCTAGCTGCCGGGGCAGCGTGCACTCACCTCACGGGCCAGCGTGCTGTCGGCACTGCTCGCGGAATCGTCTCCGAACACCGGCGATCAGGCAACGAGCGGCATTGGTGGACTTCGCCCACCGTACACCGAGCTCGAGCTATAAAACGGCCGAGGTTCCCCTCTCTTCTTCCTCACACCTGGCCTCGCTTCTCCTCCTCCTTCTTCCTCCATTTCTGCTTTTCAGAAGCTCGAGACGAGGTTCTAATGGCGGAGGCGATGCCGGATTGGTTCGCGATCCTGGTATGCGGAGGGCTGGCGACACTGCTGGGGCTCTCCGTGCTCCTGTGCGCGATGATCCTCGATGATCGTCGTGATGCTGCCGCTCGAGTGTTAGCTCTCCGCGGTGGCGGTGATCATAAGGATTAGGTGTGGTGTCGGGTGCTAACTGTTGTCGGTGTGCGGGAGGTACTTGCACCGATGATTACCCACTAATCTCATCTTCCAGAGACTGTGGTGTGTTAGGAAGATGATTAGCCAGATGCAACACGGTTATGTGGTTTGCAAATGGTGTAGGTGTTCGAGTGGCTGTGAGTCTGTTGCCGTGGTGTGGTGAGAATAAAAAAACGGTGTCGCAAGGAGATATACGTTGCAGTAGCTCCGGGAATAGAAATCTCACTTCGGGATTTTTCGCAAGCGAAAACGGTTAATTTAAAGGAGCATAAACCACAACAAAAACTACACACATTAGTTGAAGCCAAATAATTGACTCATCGTACAAACTCAGGGTATCACGCATAAGTCACACACATAAATAAATGTTGCAATAATGAACACAGCAGCGACGTCTAAAATGGAAACGGTAACTGGACGGGGTCCCGAGAAAACGTCTCTGGTAATGGGACGCACTCTTCTTCTATTGGGGAAAGTGGATTGACAAGTCGATGTATGCGTCTCTCTTGGTCGGGCCTCAGAGTTCTGCCGATGGCGATCTGAGGATTTAAATCCGCGAGGCTGTGGAGGTAACCCATCATGCATTGGATTAAACGCTCTTGAGCGATGATGTACTGGACAAGGTTGGCTAGTACTGGGTCTCTCTCAATTCGTCCACCGGGAAAAGATGTTACTTCTCCGGTTGCTGCACGGCTCGGAAAGTAATAATACCCTCGTTCGCTGGCATAGGGTACCGCGAATCGAAGGCGAGCAAGCGCTTCGTATGCAGCAGCTTCTATGGCCATATGTGGGGTTGGCATAGATTTCCCCACGAAGGAGACCTCCGTTGGATCTTGGTTTGAGTTTACGGGAAGGATGTGTACTGCTGCCCAATATCTCGAGGTGGACTGGGTGATTCTCGATTTGAATAGCTCATACTGGGGTGGCTGGGTAGCGCCCATGGTACTGCAGGTAAAGTCCCACAATATTTTGACAAAACTACCCGGGGTTGCATCTGGGTTTCTCAGATAAATACTAGGGCTCGGCATGGCCAGGAATGGTTGCGAGGGTGGCGCACAAGTTGAGGAGTACTTGGCAAGGTCACGAGGTGGCCTTTTATATAGCACCCGGGCTGGGTTATTTACCGCGGTGAGGGGTGCCAGTTTATCGGTCTTGCTCTATGGTGTCGGGGTCAATGCCACAGATACACATAGGTCACAAAAGTGACATGTTACTGTGGGCGTTGTCAGGGTGGTCTCTGGTAGCTACACTCGGAAATAAATATGCAACCGCATATCAATACTGCTGCCATTTAAAATGAGGGTGTCACGACATAGTGGCGATACAGGGTCACACAACTACAGGTTGTGGACAAACCTAGACTCGGTACTACTCGAGCGACTTAGTCTACCTCGTTTATCTTTAAGTGGACATGCCTTGAGGATGTCGAGGCTTCTCCACGGCTTTCAATGTCGGGGTTAGCTGGAGGGGGTTGAGCGGCTGCAGGCTCGGGGTAGCGATGATAACCATCTCGGGGATTGTTGGCCACAACCCTGTTGGAGTGTGCTTCCAAGAGGCTACGAAGCACTTCTGGGGTCATCAAAGCACCTTGGCCGACGGCTGGGGCAGACCTCAGGGACTCGATCGGGTCTCTGAACAGTACGACTGGGTTGTCGGCGTCGGGTTCATTCTCTTCTCTCGCCGGGGCTCGACGAACCAACTCTCCACGAGATGCGATCAGATCAATGGCGATTTGATTGAACAGTTCCTCTAGTGCACTTACATAGCGCACTAGGTGCAACAATGCAGGATCCGTCTCGTGATCTCCGTTGGCAACTTGGGGTGGTCTACCATACCCTTCACGTCTGGGGTAGTAGCGGAACGAGCGACAGTTAACTCTGGGCGACAAGTGCCGGAGATGAACTATAGCCTCTCGAGAAGCTAGTTGGATGGCTTGTGGCTCAAAGGAAGTTGTCCTTCCGGTGAACCTGTAGGGGCGCTCAGGCGCTAGACCCCTATTGTAGATGTGTATAGTGGCCCAGAATTGACGGCTCTCACCGCTCATGGGTCCTTGGTACACAACATATTTCGGGGGCTCTTCTAACGCATAGGCGTGATGGTTGAGGTTTGCGAGTATGGTCACAAAGCCTCCAAGGTTGGTTGCTGTGGTCTCAATGTGCACGACGGGGCCAGGCATTATGGCCTGGTTTGGCGTAGCGGCTGTGTTGTGCTGGGTTGGGGCTAGCGTGCATTTTTTATAGGAAAAGGGAACGGAGTCTTCCATCGCACGCTTTCGAAAAAAGGACTATTCAGGGGACGGTCACTGGTGCGGGATCGACGGGCTGGGCTGGTAGGTTGGGCACCGACTGCCAAAAGGTGTCGGGTCACTGTGTGGCTATCTTACATGAGAAGTTTGGCCGGGATTTGGCTGAGGTCTGGAGGGTTAGTTATCCTAGGTTAATTGACCTGGATAAGATAGGATTAGCCAATGGTCAGCCTGGCTCTGATACCAAGTCTGTCGGGACCGGCTTTTCGGGGTTTTGACTTCCCAAAAAATGGCCCTTATGCTCACCAGCCCCAGGATTACTGTTAGCTAGCGAGACACAAACTTGATACAAAAATTCGAAGCAAAGTACAAAATATGTCGCACAAGGCCATTGTGGCCTATGAGTACAAAAAATGGTTTCTAGTGGTTGATGGCGGAAGCGGTTTGTGGATCATCAGTGTCTATGGGACTCCATTTCCCACAGGAACAACTGACCAGGTCAACTCCTATCTTCGCGAGGCTGCAATCACCGTTGCTTAGTTTCCGGGGCTGCCATCGCAACGCTCCTCTCCTTGCAGAAATTTGGCCAAGACAATAGCTAGGGACAAGCCAGTGAGTACTTTGAATGTACTCGCAAACATTATGAACACTGGGATAATATAATTGATAATCATGCACTGAAATATTCTATGATCCCATCGTCAGTCATAAATAAAACATCTTTTATGCAAGCAAGCAGGTTATTTATATGCAACATGAATAAGCAATAATGGAGTGGGAATAAAATGCCGCAGTCGGGCGTCTGTGCGACACCACATAAAGGGCTTATAAAGTAAATAAATAACAAGCAATGCCATAGTCGGGCGTCTCAGCGACACCACATAAAGGGCTTATAAAGTAAATAAATAACAAGCAATGCCACAGTCGGGCGTCTCAGCGACACCACATAAAGGGCTTATAAAGTAAATAAATACCAAGAAATGCCACAGTCGGGCGTCTCAGCGACACCACATAAAGGGCTTATAAAGTAAATAAATAACAAGCAATGCCACAATCGGGCATCTCAGCGACACCACATAAAGGGCTTATAAAGTAAATAAATAACAAGCAATGCCACAGTCGGGCGTCTCAGCGACACCACATAAAGGGCTTATAAAGTAAATAAATACCAAGCAATGCCATAGTCGGGCGTCTCAGCGACACCCCATAAAGGGCTTATAAAATAAATAATCACGATGAATATCCGGGAGGTAGAACCGTCCCAGGGATACTCAATGATATAATGGGTTAGTCCATAATAATAATAATCATAATCTTCACAAGTCACAAGTCACAATCCAAGTTCTGTTTTAACAATTTCTCCTCCGAAGACCGACACTAAGACCAACCCTTGACCCATCCCAGACTGTAATCCTTAACCATGGACACGGCTATTCGAATAGGTTTAATCTCTGCAGAGGGTGTACTCTTTACCCACGAGTAACAGATTCCTTTAGTCCGTCGGGACTAATTCCGTCTATGGTCTTTTAATTGAAAACCCACCTGGCTTGCACACACTAGCTTAACTCACCGATGTCTGGAATCACCCATGACACTTGTTAAGTAAAACTCTAAGTGGGGAGGCTACAACCTCACGTAGCATGGGATCAAATTTATATCACACACTCTAAGGGGTGGCCTCCCCTCTAGGTCTCAACTGGAAACACCCATGCCCCGGACCAGACGGCATGCCTACCGGTTACAACTAGTATCTTCCATCGTGGCCTCTCTGTACGGTGTGTGCTTGAAAGGGGTTGACAACTTACTGAACCGTACCCTACCTGTGGCAGGGACAAGTGGTAGTACGAGGCAAGTACGGGGTTTACTGGAACAGGACTTGATCTACGGTCGACTCAGGAGGTTTATAAATTTCCCTGCATGGCAATGTATAACAAAATGTTTCAACCAACAAATCAACACTCATTATACCTTATCATGCCATGCCAGATATAACTGTCCCGACGGAGGCCGGCGACAAGCTCATGCCTACCCAAGGCAGAGGCTTTCCCGGATTTCTTTACCGGCATACATGCAAGGCACATGAGGATGATTACCATCACATGTATATTCATAACAGCAAGGGAAATCACTAATATGCATCCATGTAAATGATCATATCACATGAAATAACAAGTTCTCCGAAATAAGATGGTGTTATAAACGTGTCAACTACCACACCAAAAATATTACTCCGGGGTTCAGAATCCTATTTAAGGCAGTTTTCTCCTCTCTCTTCAAAATCCTATTTAAAATATTTTGAATTAACACACATTTTCAAAACAGCACAAAAAATTTGTTTGAATTTTTTTAAAAAAAACTTAAAATAAACTAGATAGAATTTGAGGGATGTAGGAAAAAGAATCAATTCATTTGGAGTTATAATTAAAAAGTTAACGACAGTCAAAGTTGTGGTCAAAAATTTGTTTTTTAAAAAATAAACAGAAAAAGAAAAACGTCTCGATTACTAACCACGTCGAAGGCGTATTTTGGGTTTACGCTTCCACTTAACCAACATGGACTGCGCGGGGAGTCAATGACAGTGGGCCCGCCTGGCCCACTGGTCAGGTTTGACTGGTCTTCCCTCCCCTCCTTTCTCTCTGCCCGAGCAGGGCGGAACTCCGGCGAGGGTCGCCGGCGAACGGTGGCACCGTTCGGGAAACCAAGGCCACCCGCGGTCTCAGGGGATCGAGGCGGTCCTATCGGTGGTCGCTTTGTCCTCTGGGGTGGACGAAGCTGTCGGCGGCGAGCTCCGCAACGGTCGGCGGCCGTCGGGCAAAGTGAGTTTTTGGCTCCGGCGGTCTCTGACCAAAATCAAGCAGGGGAATGACCTCACGAGGGGGAGAGGGGGCTCCTGGTGAAGAGAATGGAGAGGGGGAGGCCCTGGTTGCGCTGGACGGGGCCGGGAGGCGGCGGTGGCCGAACTGGCCGGAGTCGGGGAAGACGGCCTCCCTGGTTCGATTGCTGGCCAACGGGGGGGGGGGTGGGGGATTCCAGGAGATTTCTTGAGACTGCTTGTGTGCGGGGATGAGCTCGGGGTTTCCTATATAGGCAAGCCAAGGCGGTTCCGCGGCAGCCGTGGATCAGCTCGTCGGCGAACCGTCCTACTGTGCTGCAGGGCGACGTGGCGGCGACGTGTGCTAGAGGATGAGGTTGTGGATGAGCTTGAACCGCTCAAGCGGGCAGCTGGCGAGCGCTGGTGGCCTGGGCGGCACCGACCGTGGCAGAGACGTGCTGCGGACGCCGGCGTGCCGCCAAAGGCTCTGACGGCGGTGCTGCATGGCACCAGGGGCTGCTTGTCGTGTTGAGGTGAGTAGGGGGAGTGCGTGGCGTGGTTCTGCAGTGAGGGCAAACCAGGGGCGCGACGCGTTGGCTCGGGCGCGGCACGTGCAAAACGCGTGCTCTGCTCGCGCCCAGAGCACGCACGGAACGTGCTCGACGAAATGCTAAAGCATGCTAGGGGGCTCTTAACCACAAGAGAGTTAGCAGGGTGGGGTTGTAGGCTAGGGAAAATCCATGGGACATGCTGGTTTGGTCAGGGAATCAGGTTCACAAAGCAAACATAAACTCATGCCAAAACTGTCCATGCTCTCTAGGTGTTTGAAAAAATGCCACAGGCACCTAGGCATTTCTTGGAGTGGCCAAAATCTCCAGATGGTGGTCTCATTATGTGAAAGAGAGGGTGGTGAGGTTAGTTGGCCAAAAACAGAAACTTGTTAGTGCAAGTTTTGCAAAACTACAATTCTGGACAGGAGACAAATGACATCACTTCATGAACCAAAAATGATCCAATGGGTGCATGCTCCTGGACTTAGGGGTTTGGTAGGGTTGACTACAAGTAGGAGAAAGCACAAGGTCACTGGAGCAAAAATAAATAGGGTTGCAGTAGAAATCACAAGGCTGGACCAGAATGGAAAAGAAGTTGATTCACTCAAGATTTTCAAAGAACAACACTAGGTTTTTGCATGAAGTTGAATTGCATGCTACCACTGACATCCCATAATTTTGGTGGAGGCTAGAAGGAAATATTTAAATGGGTTGTAGTGCAAAATTGCACTCTGGACCAGAGAAGAAAATTGGGTGTAGAGCTCAAAATATTTCATGAATAAAAGATATTTTTGCATAAAAGTGATTTAAAAACATCACATGACATCTCCAAATTTTGGTTGGAATTTTAAGTGAATTTATCAAATGGTTGTAGTTCAAATATGGCCATATAACCTTGAAAAACCATTTTTCAAGAAAATAAAGATCAAGCAAATTAATTATCTGATTAGTTCTACTAATAAAAGAAGAGTTTTTCTTGAGAGGTTAAACAAGTCCAATAACATATTTGAAAAGTTTTCTCTTTGGGGAAAAACTCCATAATAACAAGGGAGAAAATGGTTCAAAAATCAAAAGGGAGCCCAAAAAATAAAAGTTTTAATTTCCTGGCAAAATTTTAATTTATTAAAACAAGGTCAAAATTTTGGGGTGTCACACAAGCTTGACCTCCGTATGGGTTATCATCAGATTTGCATTCGTGAACAAGATGTCCCTAAGACAACATTTCGAACAAGCTTTGGTTCTTATGAATATATTGTCATGTTTTTCGGCCTTGTCAATTCTCCTCCAACGTTCTCTCGTATGATGAATTTCATCTTCAACCCCTACACCAATGAATTCGTCCTAGTGTATATCGATGATATCTCGGTCTTCTCTAAGAATAAGAAGGATCATGCCAAACATTTGCGATTGGTGCTCGACAATCTCAGAGAGTATCAATTCTATGAGAAGTTTTCCAAATGTGAGTTCGGGCTTGATTAATTTCTTTATCTTGGCCACATCAGCTCCGCCAAGGGCATTGCTGTTAATCCGGAGAAGGTATCTAAAACTGTGAACTGTGAGCCTCCTCAGAATGTGAAGCAACTCCGCAGTTTCCTTGGTCTTGCAAGCTACTACCAAAGATTCGTTGAGAATTTCTTGAAGATTGCAAAGCCTCTTTCCAACCTCCTCTAGAAGCATGTCAAGCATGTCTAGACACCTGAGTGTGATGTTGCTTTAACCAACCTCAAAGAGAAGCTAGTCTCATCTCCTGTCTTAACTCCTCCTGATGAATCCAAGCCATTCGAAGTTTTCTGTGATGCCTCTTTGCAAGGTCTCGGCGCTATGTTAATGCAAGGGAAGAAAGTTGTGGCCTATACTTCTCGTCACTTGAAGCCCAGCAAAAGGAACTACCCCACTCACGATCTTGAGTTGGCGGCAGTTGTCCATGCATTAATAACATGGAGACATCTCTTTTTGGGAAGGCAAGTGGACATTTTCACTGATCACAAGACCCTCAAATATATCTTCACAAAACCCAACCTCAACCTGAGGCAAACTCGTTGGGTCGAAATGATTCAAGAGTACAATCCAAGTATTGAATATACTCCAGGCCTGGCCAATGTGATTGGAGATGCTTTGAGCAGAATGACTTATTGCAACAGCTTAATTCTCAAGCCATTCCAACCGGATCTTTGTGAAGCTTTCTGCAAGCTCAACCTCCAAGTTGTTCCTCAAGGTTTTCTTGCCAACCTTCATGTCACTCCAACTTTGGAAGACCAAATTCGTGAGGCACAACTCCTTGATACCGTGGTGAAGAAGGTGAAACATGGTATTGCCAAGGGCTTACCCAAATACAAGTGCTATCACATTGATGACAAGGACACCTTATTCTTCGAGGATCGGAATGTGGTTCCTAAAGGTGATCTAAGGAAGGTCATAATGAACGAAGCGCACAATTCTCTTCTATCCATTCATCTAGGAAGTTTGAAGATGTACCATGACCTCAAGCAGTCGTATTGGTGGACTCGAATGAAGCAAGATATTGCTCAATTCGTGAATGAATGTGATGTCTGTCGAAGGGTGAAAGAAGAACACCAACAACCAGCTGGTCTCCTTCAACCTCTTGCTATTCCAGAATGGAAGTTTGATCATATCGAAATGGACTTTGACACGGGATTTCTAAAGTCCAAGCGTGGGAATGATGCTATCTTTGTTGTCATCAACAAGCTTACTAAGGTGGCTCATTTCCTTCCAATCAAAGAATCTATCACAGTAGCTCAGTTGGCAGAGCTATACACCTCCAGAATTGTCTCCTTGCACGGTATTCCGCAATTGATCTCTTCAGACCACGGAAGAATTTTCACTTATAAGTTCTGGGACTCCTTCCAGAAGGCCATGGGCACCAACATTCGCTTCAGCACAACTTTCCATCCTCAAACAAGTGGCCAAGTCGAGCGAGTCAACCAAATCCCCGAAGACATGCTCAGAGCTTGTGTCATCTCTTTCGGTATGATGTGGGAAGATTGCCTTCCATATGCCCAGTTCTCCTACAACAACAGCTTCCAAGCAAGTCCGGCAAGGCCCCATTCAAAATTCTATATGGCAGAAAGTGTCGTACTCCTCTCAATTGGTCCGAGACTGGTGAACGCCAACTTCTTGGCAACGACTTGATCGCAGAAGCTGAAGAAATGTGTAAAGTCATCCGTGAAAATCTCAAAGCCGCGTAATCGCGCCAGAAGAGTTACTATGATAGAAAGCACCATGACTTGGCTTTCGAGATCGGAGACCATGTCTACCACCACGTCTCTCCAATGGAAGGCACTCTATGCTTCGGTATCAAAGGGAAGCTTGCCCTGCGATATGTGGGCCTTTTCAAGATCATTGGAAAAAGAAGCGACCTCACCTATCAACTCGAGCTTCTGTCCAACTTCACAAATGTGCACGATTTGATTTATGTGTCACAGCTTTGCAAGTGCTTCAAGAACCCTGAGCGCACTATCAACTTCAAAGAGATTGATCTCCAAGAAGATTTGTCTTATCATGAGCATCCCGTTGGTATTCTTGAAGAAACCGAGCGCAAGACTCGCAACAAGTCAATCAAATTCCTGAAAGTTAAGTGGTCGCACCATTCTGACCGAGAAGGCGCCTGGGAACGCGAGGATCACCTCCGTTCTGAATATCCGGAGTTCTTTCAGTCCTAGATCTATGGACGAGATCCTCTTTTAGTGGTCAATTGTTGCAACACCCCAGATGTAACATTCCATAATTGTAACTCCAACTCTTGCCATTTCCGACTATGTGATATGATATTTCCTTCATCGTTGGGTTTTGTCTTCCGGTTTTGCATTTCGTTCATATCATGCATTTCATCTCATGTCATCATGTGCATCTTATTTGCATTTGTGTTCGTCTCATGAATCCGGTCCTTTTCCCAGTTGTCCGTTTCGCCATTCGACACTCCCACATGCACCTGTTGCACTCCTCAAATCTTATTTCGTGAGCGGGAGAAAAACTTTCTCGGAATGGGCTGAGATTTGTCGAGTGGCCTTGGTACATCACCGGTAGGCCGCCTATAAAATTTCATTCCATTTGGAGGTCGTTTGATGCCCCAATGGTTAACTGGGTAACCGTAAAAGCCCCACTCTCTTTGCAGCCTAGCACCCCTCCAAAACAGCTCACAAACCCATCTAAACCCTCTCCATGCTCTCCGTCGTAGGATCATGATCGTGTGAACCGCACCTCATTTGGACTCTCCTAGCTCCCCCTACCTATAAAAAGGCACCCTCCTCCGAAAATCACGGGTAAACCCTAGTCTATCGCCTCCACCTCACCGCCGGGGTGCGTCCTGAACGCACCACACACGTCTGCGCCGCTGCTCCCGACCACTCACGTCACTCCACGCGTCACACCCGCCACCGCACGCCGCCGCGGCCCAGGCGGGGCACGCCTGGCCCGATCCGCCGCCGCCACCCATGGAGCCCCGCGGCCGGTCCTGCAGCTCCTCCCGCCGGTGCCACCCTCCCCCACCAGCCCGATCCACGCCGCCTCACCGGATCTCCACCGCCAACGCCGCCTGGTACCACCGCCGTTGCTCACCGCCCATCGTCACCGGACGTCGTCCACATGTTGCCACCGGATGCCGCCGTTGCCGGCGACCTCCACCTCCCCTACGAGCTCGTCACCATCATCCTCGATCCACCTCCTCCCTCACCGGATTTGAGCTTAGATCCCACCTTGTTTCGCGTGCCGCGCGAGGAACCATAGATCTGAGAGGTCAACTTTCTTTCCTAGTCCTGAATGCCTAACATTTTGTGCCCCACTTCGGCATGCCATATCTCCATGGCCGTAGCTCCATTTTGTGTGCATGATATATAAAAATGTTTTTCTCGTGATTCTCTTCATGTTGGTGTCATTTGCATGCATGTTACTGTCCATATTGATTCCCGAATCTTCGTTGCGAAAGTGCTCTATGATGTTGTGTGCTGGAATTTAACAGAACTTGCTGATTTGTCATTTTCATTGCATTTTGTGTATGCATCTTTTGATAATGATGTCTACATATTTTAAGAGCATCTCCATGCCATCTTTATAGAGGTACAAGCCTTGTATTTTTATGAGCTCTGTGGTGACTAGCACAAGCATGCAAAGTAGACTAGGTGATGTTGCTGATTTCGGACAGAGTATATTTTGCAAAGTCCTTTCCTGTTACATTTTGATGCTATGTTGTCATGTTGCTACCAGTAGATCCATGCACATTTTGAGGTAGTTAATTAAGAGTGTTCTGACAATGTGGTTATGCTCTATCCATTCATGCCTCTGGTTGCAATTATTGATTAGGCTAGCTTGTCATTACCATGCTCTAGTTTTGCTAAATATTGTTGCTGGCAGATTGTTAACATGAGATTCAGTTTTGCCATGTGTTTTGCTGGTGATCCATGTACCCTATGAACTTTCTCTTGCCATGTTTCGCTTCATGAATATGTCTACTTGCTATTGGTTACCTTGTGATTCCATGAAATTCTTCGTGGTGAGTGGCATGAGCTTACAAACTTGCTATCGTCAATCTGTTTCGGCCATGCTCTGTTTATCTACCATTTGCCATGTTTGCATTGATCCTACCATCTTATCCATGCATCTTTGGTTAAATTTCAGTAAGGGAGTTTTGTTCTGTGCCTTTAGTACTAGTATGCCATTCCTTTGTTTGCCATGATATGTTCCTGTAGCATGTTGTTTGTTAGCTCTAAACATTGCTACCTGATGTTATTTTGACATGTTTAGTATTTTCACTAAGCCTATGAATCTGTTATGATTTGCATTTTTGCCATGCTATTTTAGGCTTGATCTACTGAGTTCTAGCAGGAGCTCAGTGTTCATGATTGTTGTAGCATAGTTTCATGTTGCACCATTCTTTTTATGCTTGTCATTTGCAAACCATGCATCCGTTCGCGGTGATCCTTATATCGATTTCGATCGAAATCACTCACTCTTTCCAGCGCCATGCTTGGTTCGCCAAGTTGATGCCTTGATCATCCTTTCCCGTCCGCTGTACCCATATACATTGCACATCATACCTTTCATTCCATGACATGTCTTGCATCATGTTGCTTGTGCATTGCACCGTGATTGATTGTTGTTCCATTGCTTATGTTCTTGCTTTGGGTAGAGCCGGGAGACGAGTTGGTGAACGAGGATCCTGTTGAGTACGCTTACGAGGAGTAAGCTTTCGACAACCATGAGAACTTTGCAGGAAAGATGATTATTACCCCCGATATCACTTCTATCTTTGCTTTCTAGTTGTTCGTTCTATCGCTATGTCATGCTACCTACCACTTGTTTATCATGCCTCCCGTATTTCCATGTCAAGCCTCTAACCCACCTTCCTAGCAAAACCATTTGTGATACCCCAAGACCGGAGCTTCAGATGCCTTCCTTGTTTTTCCGAGTTTCACCGTGTGTTTCATTTGTGCTTGCTCTTTTATTTTTTTGCATTGCATCATGTCATCATGTCATCACTCTGTGCAACTCAAATAAATAAATCGTATGGATCTTCGGTCCATTTAAACCAAGGGAATTCACGTGGTGATTCTCTTTATAACATATCCTCCCAATATTACAGGGCTATATTAAATATTCCTTTATTTTGGAATTCACCTTAACACACTTGCAAAATCCCAATGCTTTAGTCATCACGACTCTTGGCCTCTAACTTTGCCATATGTCCTTTCGTCATTTTCCGGAGCTCCACCTAATTTCTCAACATTTTTGGGCACTTTGAAAACTTGTCCCAGTTCAAACCTTTTGATTTAAATTCAAAGGAATTTGAATTTAATCTTTCAAACTTGACCTTTTCTATTTTCCCGAACCGTGCACATTTTTCCGAGTTCGTGAAAACTATCCCCATGCCCACATTCTCCCTCTCACCTTCTCTTCTCTCTTTTCCCTTCTCTTATTTCTTTGTTTTTGTAAAGAGAAGGAGATGGGAGACAGAAGAGCCCGGCTGGGCCTCCCAGCCCAGCTGCAACCTGCCAAGCCGGCTCCATCCCCGCGGCCCACCTAGGCCTAGCCAGCCTTCTAAGGCCCAGAAGCCCCGCTGCCGTCTCTAACCCTAGCCCGATTCCCTCGCGCACCCCCTCCTCATCATTTTCCTTCCGCTGCCAGCAAGCGCAAGCCCACACCCTAGCCTGTTGCGATCGATCCCCATCACCAGCGCCATCCTCCTCCTCCATCTCGCTCCTCTACACGACCCTTTTCCCTTGCTCTCTTCCACTACCGCCACTGCCTTTGACCACCAGGAGGCCGCCGCATCGCCAGGAGATCGCCGCGTCACCGGGGACACCGAGCGCCGTCTCTCCATGCAGCGCCTCGTGCCCGCCTTCGCCCTGCATCCATCATGCCTCATCCCTCTCTGCTCGCGTTGCCCGCTGGCCCCGGCAAGCGTAGCACCGGCGAGCCCCTCCTGGACACCTTCAGCTTCTCCTCACCTTGCGCCACCCCTGTTCCTCGGGTCCTCTCCATGAACCTGCTTCCAGCGCTGGCGAACCCTCCAACATGCAGGACTCCTCTCCTTGCGCGCCTGCGACCCCTGCATCACTCCCGAAGTCCACCCTGTGCACGACCCCGACGACTTGCTACAGCTTCGTCCGCTAGCTCGTACATCCATAGCCGCCACAGGGGCCTCGCGTCTGATCCCCTCGCCGAGGCCATGGATGCCTGCGGCCCTGCCTTCCTGCACCTCCACACGCCGCCCGCACACGCCATCAACTACTCCTGCTGCCTCCAGGCTGCTCTCCCTGTCCATCACGAGCTCAACCCCCCTGCTGACCTATCGGCCTTGTTGCCCCTCTTGGCGCTGTCAAGATCCGGCAACCAGGGAGGCCAAGAATGTCTTCATGGATTCGACAAGTACCTACATCGGCAAGACTACACGGACGTTCATTCCACTACAGCAGTGAAACGTCAAGGTCGACTATGTTTTGTTGCCCCGTCCGGAATCGTCAAGTACCCGAAGACCACAAGGACGCCAAGTACCAGGACGACGAGGACCGCCAAGTTCTTCTTCCGCCGTCTCCGAAATCGTCAAGTACCACTATGAGATGTGCAACTACTTCCACGACGAAATGAGAACAACTACCGGGATTGAAGTCCGTCAAGTGAACATCTACCGACGACGTGTACGACCTACTCCATGAACATGTACCACTACGCCCGGAGGCATCGGATCTGGCAAGTCCAACAACTACTATGCTCAACTACCCATGACCCCGAACGTCTACGAAAACGTGTACCGCTACCCCTGCCCGAACATCTTCAGAACATGTACCGTCAACCCTCGAAGACCCGTGGACGGCAAGTTCCTTGTTGACCCCGAACACGTACGGAGTGTGAACATCTATGAAGCGAGAATGACTACTACCACTACCGCCGTCGCGAGAACGCCTACTTCCCTCTATGAACTTGATCCATTCCGATAATGCACGCATCGAAAGGTATAACCCCGAGACGACGCCCGTGAACGAATAAATGCATGTTGTATGAGATGCACCCTTGTTTACCTCAAGTCCAGACTGTCGGTGCATGGTGCCCCTCTTTTGCCTTGCCACCGACATGTGGGACACCCGGTATCCGGGATCACTCCCCGTCACTCTTGCACGGTTCGCGCACCCACACTTGTTCCTTTGCACTAGCATCTCATTTGAGTTGCAGGATCACCGGAATGTTGCCATGGTAACATTTCCGTTTCGCCGTCATGGCACCCCTTTTACTTCCACCATGGCGACAAATGCCTCATATCTTATCATGCCAACATCTTCATAAATATTGCATATAAACTTGCATGTCATCCGCATCATGATAACAACATCAAGAATGTTTTGTTTGCATTAATTTTGCTAAATGCTTATGGGGATTTACTGGATTTGTTGTTTGTTATATCCGGCCCCATTTAAGTTGTTTAGATAGTATAGTTTTGTTATGCTCCACTTCTTGTCATGTTCAACAACATTTAATACTGTTGGGTACCTAAACAAGAGAGAACTAAATAAGTCATGTGCTATTTCTTCAATATGCAACTCGTTGCCTTTTGAGCTCCACTTAATTTGTAGGATTGCTTGTGCACTTTGCCATGCCATGCATATTTAAACCGGACATGCATCATACTTGTTTGTGCATCATGCCATGTTTATGTCGTGGTTGTTTACTTTGTTGTTTGCTTCTTTCGGATGTTGCTTCTTCATGTTAGTTCTGATAACGTCGCGTTTGTGAGGATCCGTTCGACTACGTCCGTTTGTCTTCTTCATGGACTCGTTCTTCTTCCTTGCGGGATTTCAGGCAAGATGACCATACCCTCGAAATCACTTATATATTTGCTTGCTTAGTAGTTCGCTCTATTGCTATGCCGCGGTACCTACCACATGCTTTATCATGCCTCCCATATTGCGTGTCAAGCCTCTAACCCACCTTGTCCTAGCAAACCGTTGTTTGGCTATGTTATTGCTTTGCTCAGCCCCTCTTATAGCATTGTTAGTTGCAGGTGAAGATTGGAGTTTGTTCCATGTTGGAACATGATTATTGTTGGGATATCACAATATATCTTATTTAATTAATGCATCTATATACTTGGTAAAGGGTGGAAGGCTCGGCCTTATGCCTGGTGTTTTGTTCCACTCTTGCTGCCCTAGTTTTCGTCATACCGGCGTTATGTTCATTGATTTTACGTTCCTTACGCGGTTGGGTTATAATGGGAACCCCTTGACAGTTCGCCTTGCATAAAACTCCTCCACCCAGGCCCAACCTTGGTTTTACCATTTGCCACCTAGCCTTTTTTCCCTTGGGTTTCCGGAGCCCGAGGGTCATCTTTATTTGTACCCCTCCCCCCGGGCCAGTGCTCCTTTGAGTGTTGGTCCAACCTGTCAGGTGTCGGTGGCCACCAGGGGCAACTCTGGGCTGGCCTACTGGAACCTTGTACAATCCGGTGTGCCCTGAGAACAAGATATGTGCAGCTCCTATCGGGATTTGTCGGCACATTCGGGTGGCTTTGCTGGTCTTGTTTTACCATTGTCAAAATGTCTTGTAACCAGGATGCCGAGTCTGATCGGATTGTCTTGGGAGAAGGAATATCCTTCATTGACCGTGAGAGCTTGTGATGGGATAAGTTGGGACACCCCTACAGGGTTTCGAAACTTTCGAAAGCCGTGCCCGCGGTTATGGGCAGATGGGAATTTGTTAATGTCTGGTTGTAGAAAACCTGAAACTTATCTTAACTAAAATGCATCAACCACGTGTGTAGCCATGATGGTCTCTTCTCGGCGGTCTCCGGGAAGTGAACACGGTGTTGGAGTTATGTTTGATGTAGGTTGATTCTAGGATCACTTCTTGATCATAGATTCTCGACCGTGCTTTGCCTCCTCTTCTCGCTCTCTTTTGCGTAAGTTAGCCACCATATATGCTAGTGCTTGCTGCAGCTCCACCTCATACCTTTTACCTACCCATAATCTTAAATAGTCTTGATCGCGAGGGTGTGAGATTGTTGAGTCCCCGTGACTCACAGATACTTCCAAAACCAGCTTGTAGGTGCCGATAATACTGTGCAGGTGACGCAACCGAGCTTAAGGAGGAGCTCGATGAAGATTGTGTTCGTTCTATTGTTTCGTTTCCAGTTGATCAGTAGTGGAGCCCAGTCGGGGCGGTCGGGGATCTGTAGCATTAGGGGTAGTCTTCTTTTATTTTGGTTCCATAGTCGGACCTTGATTGTATCTGTAGGATGTGATGTAATGCTTTATTCATGTATTGTGTGAAGTGGCGATTGTAAGCCAACTCTGTACCTCTTTCTTATTAAGTACATGGGATGTGTAAAGATTACCCCTCTTGCGACATGCCTACAATGCGGTTATGCCTCTAAGTCGTGCTCCGACACGTGGGAGATATAGCCGCATTCTGGGTGTTACACCGTTGTTTGGCTAAGTTACTGCTTTTGGTCAGCCCTCTTATAGCGTTGCTAGTTGCAGGTGCCTTGGCGGTCGTTCCATGTTGGAACATGGATATGTTTGGATATCACAATATCTATTATTTAATTAATGCATCTATATACGTGGTAAACGGTGGAAGGCTTGGCCTTTTGCTCGGTGTTTTGTTCCACTCTTGCCGCCTCAGTTTTTGTCATACCGGTGTTATGTTCCTTGATTTTGCGTTCCTTACATGGTTGGGGTTATGGGACCCCCTTGATAGTTTGCTTTGAATAAAACTCCTCCAGCAAGGCCCAACCTTGGTTTTACCATTTGCCTATAACAACTAAAAACATGCATAGGGACTTTCCGGACCCTGTGTACTTAATCAACCCCCGGGCCCATGCTCCACATGAATGTTGGTCCAAACTAGAGCACTGTGCTGGGCCGCCCCTTGGTAACATGGGGTATTTGGTATATACTTGTACGCTTCGCTCATCCGGTGTACCCTGAGAACAAGAGTGTGCACCTCCTATCAGGCTAGGTCAGTGCATTGGGAGGTCTTGCTGGACTTGTGTTACCATTGTCGAAATGTCTTATAACCAGGATTCCGAGTCTTACCGGGTTGTCCCAGGAGAAGGAATATCCTTTGTTGCTCCTGAGAGCTTGTGATGGGCTAAGTTGGGACACCCCTGCAGGGTATAAAATTTCGAGAGCCGTGCCCGCGATTATGTGGCAAATGGGAATTTGTTAATATCCGGTTGTAGAGAACTTGACACTTGACTTAACTAAAAGACACCAACAGTGTGTGTCACCATGATGGTCTCTTTCCGATGAGGTTCGGGAAGTGAACACGGTGGGGTTATGTTAGAACATAAGTAGATTCAGGATCACTTCTTGATCACTTCTAGTATATGACCGTTGCATAGTTTCTCATCTTACTCTTGTACTCATATCTTAGCCACCATATTTTCTTAGTGCTTGCTACAGCTCCACCTCATAACCTTATGTTACCCATAAGCTTAGATAGTCTTGATCTCGGGGGTTTTGAGATTGCTGAGTCCTTGTGACTCACGGATACTACCAAAACAGCTGTAGGTGCCAATGATACAAGTGCAGATGATGCTACCAAATTCAAGTGGGAGTTCGACGAGGACCTTGGCCATTTCTACGTGTCTTTTCTCGATGATCAGTAGTGGTGCCTGGTTGGGACGATCGGGGATCTAGCATTTGGGGTTTATCTTCTTTTCATTTACATTTGTCCGTAGTCGTACTATGTGTGTACTCTGAATGATGTATGATTTATTTAAGTATTTGTGTGACGTGGTGATTGTAAGCCAACTCTATTTATCCCTTTCTTGTTCATTACATGGGGTGAAGATGACCCTTCTTGCGACAAAACCATAATGCGGTTATGCCTCTAAGTCGTGCCTCGACATGTGGGAGATATAGCCACATCATGGGTGTTACAACAACTCCCCTTCAGCTGCTGAGCTACCCCCTCCCACCAGACCACTTGTCCTCGTGGTCGAGGGGTGTGCTCCAACGAAGGTGGAGGTACCGCTAGTCCTCGTTGTGGAGCCCCATGCTCCAACTTGGGCATGACACATAGTTCATTTCCTCCAAACCGGAGAACTTTCTGAAGAGCAAGAAGAAGCTAAAAGAGTAGCCTGGAGGGCCAGTATGTATTAGTTCGTCGATGACACACTATATAGAAGAAGGCCCAATGGTGTGAAATAGAAGTGCATTTGCGGGGAACAAGGAAAGGAACTGCTGGCAGAAATACACAAAGGCATGTGCGGCTCCCACATTGGATCAAGGGCTTTGCTTGGGAAAGCATTCCGGCAAGGATTCTATTGGCCCACAACCCTCCAAGATGCGGTCAAGCTAGTCACTAAAAGTGAAGCATGCCAATTCCATTCAAGAATATCCATCTACCTGCCCAAGCTCTTCAGACAACCCCTTTTTCATGGTCGTTGATACGTCTCCACCGTATCTATAATTTTTGATTGTTTCATGCTATTATATTATCTGCCTTGCATGTTTAATGGGCTTTAATATGCTCTTTTATATTATTTTTGGGACTAACCTATTAACCGGAGGCCCAGTGCCAGTTTTTGATTTTCTGCCTATTTTAGAGTTTCCCATAAAAGGAATACCTAACGGAATCCAAATGGAATGAAACCTTTGCGATGATCTTTCTTGGACCTAAAGCAAACCAGGAGACTTGGAGTTGAAGTCTGGAACACCACAAGGCGGCCACGAGGCAGGAGGGTGCGCCCAGGGGGTAGGCGCACCCCTCACCCTCGTGGGCCCCTCGTAGCTCCACCAATGTACTTCTTTTGCCTATATATACTTTTATACCCTAGATCGATCGCAGAGAGCCACGAAACCACTTTTCCACCGCCGCAACCTTCTGTACCCGTGAGATCCCATCTTGGGGCCTCTTAAAGTGACCTTCCAGAGGGGGAATCGATCATGGAGGGCTTCTACATCAACACCTTAGCCTCTCCGATGAAGCATGAGTAGTTTACCACAGACCTTCGTGTCCATAGTTATTAGCTAGATGGCTTCTTCTCTCTCTTTGATTCTCAATACAAAGTTCTCCTCGATGTTCTTGGATATCTATTCGATGTAATACTCTTTTGCGGTGTGTTTGCCGAGATCCGATGAATTGTGGGTTTATGAACAAGATTATATTTGAATATTAATTGGTTCTTCTCTGAATTCTTATATGCATGATTTGATATCTTTGCAAGTCTCTTCGAATTATCGGTTTAGTTTGGCCTACTAGATTGTTCTTTCTTGCAACGGGAGAAGTGCTTAGCTTTGGGTTCAATCTTGCGGTCTCCTTTCCCAATGATAGTAGGGGCATCAAGGCACGTATTGTATTGTTGCCATCGAGGATAAAAAGATGGGGTTTATATCATATAGTTTGAGTTTATCCCTCTACATCATGTCATCTTGCTTAATGTGTTACTCTGTTCTTATGAACTTAATACTCTAGATGCATGCTGGGTAGCTGTTGATGTGTGGAGTAATAGTACTAGATGCAGAATCGTTTCGATCTACTTAACACGGATGTGATGCCTATAGTCATGATCATTGCCTTAAATATTCTCATAACTATGCGCTTTTTAATCAATTGCTCGACAGTAATTTATTCACCCATCGTAATACA
Organism: Triticum aestivum; assembly: GCF_018294505.1. NCBI lineage: Eukaryota > Viridiplantae > Streptophyta > Magnoliopsida > Poales > Poaceae > Triticum > Triticum aestivum. The sequence continues at coordinate 286,673,700 of NC_057797.1, read as the reverse complement.
TGCTATCTTGAGAGAATCCACTAGCAAAACCCATGGCCCCCGGGCCTCTTTCTTATTATATTGCATCTCTTTTATTTACATCGCATCTCGTTTACTTTATTGCAATCTTTACTTTCCAATCTATACAACAAAAATACCAAAAGTATTTATTTTACTACCTTTATCAGATCTCACTTTGGCGAGTGACCATGAAGGGATTGACAACCGCTTTAGCGCATTGGTCACAAGGTTCTTGATTTTTTGTGCAGGTACTAGGTGACATGTGAGTTGTCTCCTACTGGATTGATACCTTGGTTCTCCAAACCAAGGGAAATACTAACACTACTTTGCTGCATCACCCTTTCCTCCTCAAGGGAAAACCAACACATGCTCAAGAGGTATCAAGAAGGATTTCTGGCGCCTTTGCCTGGGAGATCTACGCCAAGTCAAGACATACCAAGTACCCATCATAAGCTCTTCTCCCTCGCATTACAATATTTTCCATTCGCCTCTCATTTTCCTCTCCCCCACTTCTGAAACGATTTCCGAAAACTTTTGCCTTTTCTTCGCCCCTTTACCGTCTGTCTCTTTTTGCTTTCTTCTTGTGTGCTTGTGTGTTGGATTGATTGTTTGTCACAATGGCTCAAGAGGTATCAAGAAGGATTTCTGGTGCCGTTGTCGGCGATGCTTGATATGTCTCCAACGTATCTATAATTTTTGATTTTTTCATGCTATTATATTATCTGTTTTGGATGTTTAATGGGCTTTAATATGCTCTTTTATAATATTTTTGGGACTAACCTATTAACCGGAGGCCTAGTGCCAGTTTTTGTTTTTCCGCCTATTTCAGAGTTTCGCATAAAAGGAATACCAAACGGAATCGAAATGGAATGAAACCTTCACGGTGATCTTTCTTGGACCTAAAGCAAACCAGGAGCCTTGGAGTTGAAGTCTGGAATGCCACGAGGCAGCCACGAGGCAGGTGGGCGCGCCCCTCACCCTCGTGGGCCCCTCGTAGCTCCACCAATGTACTTCTTTCACCTACATATACTCTTATACCCTAGATCGATCGCAGAGAACCACGAAACAAGTTTTCCACCGCCACAACCTTCTGTACCCATGAGATCCCATCTTCCGGCCTCTTCCGGCGATCTGCCGGAGAGAGAATCGATCACGGAGGGCTTCTACGTCAACACCTTAGTCTCTCCAATGAAGCGTGAGTAGTTTACCACAGACCTTCGGGTCCATAGTTATTATCTAGATGGCTTCTTCTCTCTCTTTGATTCTCAATACAAAGTTCTCCTTGATGTTCTTGGAGATCTATTCGATATAAAACTGTTTTGCGGTGTGTTTGCCGAGATCCAATGAATTGTGGGTTCATGAACAAGAATATCTATGAATATTATTTGGTTCTTCTCTGAATTCTTATATGCATTATTTGATATCATTGCAAGTCTCTTCGATTTATCGGTTTAGTTTGGCCTACTAGATTGATCTTTCTTGAAATGGGAGAACTGCTTAGCCTCGGGTTCAATCTTTTGGTGTCCTTTCACAGTGACATTAGGGGAAGCAAGGCACGTATTGTATTGTTTCCATCGAGGATTAAAAGATGGGGTTTATATCATATTGTTTGAGTTTATCCCTCGACATCATGTCATCTAGCTTAATGTGTTACTCTGTTCTTATGAACTTAATACTCTAGATGCATGCTGGATAGCGGTGGATGTGTGGAGTAATAGTAGTAGATGTAGAATCGTTTCGATCTACTTGACACGGACGCGATGCCTATATTCATGATCATTGCCTTAGATATTCCCATAACTATGCGCTTTTCTATCAATTGCTCGGCAGTAATTTGTTCACCCATCGTAATACATGCTATATTGAGAGAAGCCCCAATGTCTATTTCTTATTATATTGCATCTCTTTTATTTACATCACATCTCATTTACTATTTTGCAATCCTTACTTTCCAATCTATACAACCAAAATACCAAAAATATTTATTTTACTATCTTTATCAGATCTCACTTTTGCGAGTGACTGTGAAGGGATTGACAACCCATTTATCGCGTTGGTTGCAAGGTTCTTGATTGTTTGTGCAGGTACTAGGTGACTTGTGTATTGTCTCCTACTAAGTTGATACCTTGGTTCTCCAAACTGAGGGTAATACTTACTCTACTTTGCTGCATCACCCTTTCCTGTTCAAGGGAAAAACAACGCATGCTCAAGAGGTAGCAAGAAGGATTTCTGGCGCTATTGCCGGGTAGATTTACGCCAAGTCAAGACATACCAAGTACCCATCATAAACTCTTCTCCCTCGCATTACATTATTTGCCATTCGCCTCTCGTTTTCCTCTCCCCCACTTTACAGATTGTACTATTTTGGTAGATTGTAGTAATGTTTGCATTGTTTGCATATGTCTGTTTGTTTAATGATCCTATTTGAGGATAGGATTATTAAATATGCAGAGGCATTTAGTATGAAATGTTGAATAATAATTTTAGTGCTTCGCTACAGTAGAGAATGATAAGGTTTTTGCATTGGTTTATACTAACTTATCTCATGAGTTCTTGTTGAGTTTTGTGTGATATGAGAACAATTAAGGAGACACAAAACCTCAAGCTTGGGGATGCCCAAGGCATCCAAAGATAATATTCAAGAAGTCTCGGGCATCTATGATTGGGGATGCCCCAGTAGGCATCCCACCTTTCTTCATCAACAATTATCGATTAGTATCGATTGAGCCTGAGTTTTTGCTTATCCACATGAGTTGTGCTATTGTTGGAATGTCTTTTTTGTTTTGCTTGCTGTTTTAATAAAATTCTTAGATCTGAATGTTTTTCATAAGAGAGAGTCCTCAAGTAGCTACCCATTTACATAACTACTCGCTTGATCTTGACTTATATCTTTTTGCAGTAGCTTGTCATTTACTCTTGTGCTTCACTTATATCCTATGAGTAAATTGTTGAACAAATTGAATGTCATGAAGTTGAATCATATCATGCTTTGTGGTAGCTTCACATTGGGTTTAGAAACTGAAATATTTTGAGGCTTCACAATCACAATATTGGTCATACAAGCAATTCATGAATAATTAGTATAAGGAAGAGAACTTTCACATGCAAATACACTATCTTGGAAATATTTTGTGATTGTGAGCCCCCATCAAAATATTATATGCAAAAATTGCTGAAGTTGGACAAGGAAGACAACGTAATGGTTTATGTTTGTTCATATACACATAGAAGTTATATTTTCATAGATCCTTCAACATGTGGTGCTTGCCCCCCATCTTTGCTAGCCAAAAATTCCGCACCAAGTAGAGATAGTACATGTGCATCCAAAAACCCTTAAACCCGAATCTTATTTTCAAGAGTCCACCATACCTACCTGAGGATTGAATAAGATCCTTCAAGTAAGTTGTCATCAGTGCAATAAGAAAAGAAAAATTGCTTCTAAAAGTGTTAGATCATTTAGTTTAAGAGAAAATTGAGCGTTGTACGAACTTGTGATGGCAAAGAATAAAAGCAACAGACTGCATAATAAAGGTTGCTATCATAACGGGCTATATAATGTGACGTTCTTTTACACTAAAGGGTTGAGCATACAAACAAATAAGCGCATGGAAACCTCTGCTTCCCTCCATGAATGGCCTATCTTTTACTTTTATTTATTTACTTTTATGCAAGAGTCAACGTTTTTCTCTCTATTCCTTTTTATTTTTCTCTTTTGACAATCATCATGTGTTGAGGGAAGGTCTAGGCACATATATCCAGTTGGATATGGGTATCATGAGTTATTATTGTTGACATCACCCATGAGGTGAATACGTTGGGAGGTGAAATTATAAGCCCCTATCTTTCTATGTGTCCGGTTGAAACGTTTTGCTCATGTGTATGCGGTTAGTGTTAGCAATCATAGAAGACTATATGATGGTTGAGTATGTGGAGCTCTTACTTAGACTCTGTTGAATTACAATTGCTTGGTGACTAAGAACGTAGGTTATTGAGTTTCAAGAGAATTCATTGTTTGAAGCTGAACATGTGAATTGGTTGCTACCATAACATGAGAAGTTTTGTAAGAAATAATTGCTCTTATGATGCTAGGAAAAGTGATTGAAATTATCATTGATCAAATTTGTGCACCTTCCTAGCATTCACACTTCAAAAATTATTTCTTTTATCATTTACCTACTCGAGGACAAGTCGGAAGTAAGCTTGGGGATGCTGATACGTCTCCAACGTATCTACAATTTATGAAGTATTCATGTTGTTTTATTATCATTCTTGGATGTTTTACAATCATTTTATAGCAAGTTTATATCATTTTTTGGGAACAATCAATTGACCTAGTGCCCAGTGCCAGTTGCTGTTTTTGCTTGTTTTTTACATCGCAGGAAATCAATATCAAATGGAGTCCATACACCGCGAAACATTTTTTCGATTTCTTATGGACCAGAAGACCACCAATGGGCCAGAGCAGCACCTGGGGGATGCCCCAAATACAACCCACCAGGGCGCGCCTGGGGGCCCAGGCGCGTCCAGGTGGGTTGTGCCCACATCGGTGGCCTCCCGCACCCCCTCTTTACCCTATAAATTCTAAAATGTTCCAAAAACCATTGGGGTTAACCTAGATCAGAAGTTCCACCGATGCAAGGCTCTTTAGCCACCTAAAACCAATCTAGACTCCGTTCCGGCACCCTGCAAGAGGGGGGAATCATCACCGGTGGCCATCTTCATCATCCCGGCAGCCACCACGATGAGGAGGGAGTAGTCCACCCTCGGGGCCGAGGGTTTGTACCAGTAGCTATGTCTTTGATCTCTCTCTCTCTCTCTCTCTCTCGTGTTCTTGAGATGCCATGATCTTGATGTATCGCAGGCTTTGTTAGTATAGTCGGATCATATGGTGTTTTCCCCTCTCTATTTTGTTGTGATGAATTGAGTTTTTCCCTTTGAGATTTCGTTGTTATCGGATTGAATACTTTTATGGATTTGAGAGCACTTGATATATGTCTTACGTATGAATACTCGTGGTGACAATGGGGTATCATATTGATTCAATTGATATATGTATTGGCACTCAACTCGCGGATTCCCGAGGTGATATTGGGGCAATCTACGCATAGGGGTTGATGCACGTTCTTGTCTTTGTTTCTCCTGTAGAAATCTTGGTCCACTCTTTGAGGTTCTTTTTGCTGGATTGAGTATTATCAATTTGAAATTATTTGGTGTTATTTTAGTACGAACTCTTGGATAGATCGATCGGAAAGAATAGCTTCGAGGTGGTTTTGTACCTACAATTAATTTCTTCTTAAGTTCTCCGCTAGATAGGAACTTTGGAGTGATTTTTCATCGCACTTTGAGGGGTGGTTTTATGATCCAATTATATTAGCAGTGTTGAGAGATTGCACTATCGGAAGTACGGACCCTAGGCCTCATTTTCAAGCATTGCAATACCATTTTTTTGCCCATTTACTATGTGTTACCTTGTTGTTTTTTATTTATTCTGATTATAAAAATATATTTCTACCATCCATATTACACTTTTATCACCAACTCTTCGCCGAACTAGTGCGCCTATGCAAACTGCCATTGTATCGGGTGTGTTGGGGACACAAGAGATATATTGTATTTGATTGCAGGGTTGCTTGAGAGAGACCATCTTCATCCTACGCCTCCCACGGATTGAAAACCATTGGTCATCCACTTGAGGGAAAATTGCTACTGTCCTACAATACTCTGCGCTTGGAGTCCCAACACGTGTCTACAAGAATAAAGTTGCATAGTAGACATCACTCCCCCCCCCCCAAGTTGCATGCATGCATAAGCATATCATGAGCATCACATGTTCATGTAGATAAGATCGCATCTAGCATCATTTTCATCTACATAAACTATAGGTTCCTACCGTGGACTTGGTCACCAAGAGGAGATGAGAAGACAAGCCTACGTTGTGATCCCCTGCAAGCCAAACAGATAAGTTCCTTCTCTTATCCACGCGTTTCCGTAAGTAAGGACCGTGCATAAGAAAACCTCGCTCCTTTTGAAACTTAGGTGCTCCCATCCTTTGAATCGAACGTTGCTTCAGTCAGGATTGTCGCAGTGGCCTTTGGCGAAAAAGGACTGGCAGGGGGCTGGTCCCTCTTCATCATTTGTGCTCGGTAGGCCTAACTCCGCGGCAATAAAACTAAGGGTACTGATAGGATAGCCTGCCGGGGCAAACTTGTTTACTTAAAAAGTATAGAGGCATCCCACCTCTGCATGGACATATTATATGCATGAGTCCACGACAAGGTTTATCTTTTTCATTAATATGTTGATCAAATGAGTACAGACCTTACAGGACACAAACATGGATTAAAGAGATTATGTAGTTTGAACTAAAATTTGGCAAGTCCCTAGAGATTTAAGATTGAAAGAAGATAAAAATGCCCGTGATGCCTTCACTTTTTCCTTTCCTTCTTCGAAACTACAAGGAGAGACGAAGGAGGCGGAGGGAAGGCCTGGTTGGGATTCGGCACCTCCCTAGGATCAGGATAGCGCTATTCCCAAGCGAGGAGGAAGAAACCGGAGGGCAGGTGCGGATGGTCACGCTGCCAGGAAGCCCAGATGGAGACAATGGTGCCGCGAGCAAACACAACTCGTTGGAGCGGTCGCCCCGTTATTGACGCGTCATGGGTTGCCGCCACCTTCTGTACCACTATTGCTCAAAGCTCCCACCACACCAGCCAAAGCGTACACCATGCGCTCTGGGTAACTCCACAAAGAGCATGGTCGTCTCTGACAACCCGAAGATCAGGAGCCACCGCCCGTTAAGGAATCATGTATGAGGACAAGGGGCTCTCCCAGACGCAGGACGGGCAGTACCCTGGGAGGTCGGGTCCGCCTTCACCGATGGTGAACCACTTCTACAACCTCCCTCAACACCGTTGGAAGAGGGGGAATAGGCCATGATCGACAACCATGCCATGCGTCCGTTATGGGCCTCGGCATGGTGTCATTTGCGTCGCCCCTCACTAAACTTGAAGCCACAGGCGGCCCAGCGACAAGCTCACTAGAGTCGCTACCTCTAGTGCTACCACCGTGCCGCCCGCACACCCTCTTGAGGCTCGCAAGCAGATGAGAGAGGAATCCCGCCCCAGCAAATGTGTGACCATATCCCCCTTTCACTCCCCAAGCATCAGCATAAGCATTAGGCACCACGAACCCCAAGCTAGGGACCGGGGCCTGGCCCCGGGCTCTCCCTTTCAGCATACCCAGAAGAAAGCAACGGATGGAGGAGGAGAGGTATATGGATGAGTACTCCCACTCCACCCTCACCCCTCCTTTTATAGGCGGGCTAGGACAGGGGGCTGATTCCCCGGCGGGTAACCACCGTCCTCCTCCACCAATCCAAGAAGATCGGGCCCCTGTCTTGATGCTCTCCCGCGCCACGCGCCTCCATTACCTACCCCACTCAATGCATGCAACATATGTGGCCAAGGATAAGGGCGTGGTGGTACGAGTGAATTGGCAGTTACCCGCTCGTGCGTTAAAATCATTCACGGGCCATTACAAGAGTAGCACCACTACAATTTGTGTTACGCCACGTACGGGAGAACCGGAAAATGACCTGGTCTGAGGTTAATGAAGAGGCAAAGAAAATCTCACAGGGCGAGAAAACACTACTCTCATGTTTGTGCACTGGTTAGGGCCTACCCCGACGACGCCCCGCAGCATGTTCGGGCCAGGCCCGGGGGATCCTCTTGGTGCAACAAACATTGGTCCCTTGGCCAGACTGTGCATAGGCCTAAAGACAAGATTGCAGCATCCAAGATCAGAGCAAGGACAACAGGTCAATTTTTGAATGATCAAAGTGCAGATCAAGAAGACTAAGATAAGCCAGAGAAGCAAGATATCACTAATGGAAAAACCTCACTTGCCGGGCAGGTGAGCCTGGACAGGACGAGGATTGCCCCGAAGACAAGCCACCATACCTCCCCGGAAGGCTTGTCGGGCACAGTAAGGGCAGACTGCCCCGCCAAAGCTTCACCGCTCCACCTCACAGCGACGCAAGTCGTCGATCAATGTGGTGTCAATCCCCTAAGTGACTAAGTGGATGCTTCCTGCCACAAGGCAGCCACTTTCTACGGAAAGCACCTCTAGATGACACTTGTCATGAGACATGTCAACCAAGTAGGCACGAAGCTGGTAAAATAGCCCGGCAAGGCTTCTCGGGCATACTATGATGTGACACTAAGCGGCGCATTTAATGCGCTCTGTCCGCCTGCAGAGTTAGTTAAGATAACACTGTTTTCTATCTAATCACTGTGCAAAAGACAGATTTGCCACTGTTGTGACCGCTTTATCTATAAAAGGAGGCCCATGGCAACCACAGAGAGGATTAGGACCCTCGCACGTTCATATGTGCGTGGCCACTCTCGCCCCGAGGCCACCCTGCCAGGCAAGAGCACTGCATTCTCCACCATTATCCACCATCAATCCACCAAAGTAGGAGTAGGGTATTACACCTCATGGCGGCCTGAACCTGGGTAAAAACTGCCTGTGTGATCTCTGTCGTGCTATGTTACGCTTCTCGCTCTTTGTGCAATGTGCCCATCCCCCCGCCGAACCAAAAGGAGCTCGATCCACACCCCCGTGGCGTGGCTACCTCGAAGCCAACGAGGCTCCCTCGGCGGCGGCGTTCATACCAACTGAATCTGCTGTTGCTCTAGCTTTCGCTTGCTCGTGCTGCTGCTGCTTCAGTTCTTGCTCGGTCGCACTGCTGCTCTGCTCTTCCCCTCGATCATGTTTGTCGCTCTGCTCTTGCTCTCGCTCACGCTGCTGATGCTAGAACACAGGCTACTGCAGCTACACGAGTTGCTGCTCTAGCTCTAATTCGTGCTCCTCCTCCAGGCATTGCTGCTCCCTATCGATCGCCTGCTGATTTAGATCACTATTTCCTACTACTAGTGCTCGAGTGGCCTAAACTACATGTGAAGTTCCTCTCTGTTAGCAGTGCATTCAGCTTCGACAATAACATTCAGATTCCACAATAAATTTCAGTTTCGATAGTTAAGTTCAGAGTCAATAGTTTTTACCTCATTTGGTGTAGTCAGGTGTATTTGGTGATGTAAATTTTACATCTATCACTTTTTGGTAATGTATTTTACATCATCTATTGGAGATGCTATTAGAATCCCACTTGAGATTAATGATGTTTTGCTTGTACTACTTTAGCCTCAACGTGTTACGGCTCGTCGGAGCTGGTCCAATGACGGAACCGTCCATCACAACAGAGGAGTGCCCTGGACGCCGTCTACAAGTGCCTCAGATCTTCCTCCACACCTCCGACAGCCACCTCTGCCGCAACTTCTTTAGCGACCAACCCAATAATGTTGAGGTCGTAATGGCCACGCCAAAGAGGTTGTACACTTGTCGCATCACTTATTACTCTACATTCATGTCGATCCATTAGGGCTATTTTGGTTCAAAGGAAAAAGTGAAGGAAAACATAGCAATAGGAAATTTTTCCTATGGCACTCTACAATTCAATTATTCATGCATTTCTTTGAAAGGGATGGAGCAAAACATCCACCTAGACCTACTTTTCAGAATCCTATGCATGAAAACAAGACCAAGTGCATTAGTGGTAGAATGACATTCTAACTGTACACACTTTCATATGGTTTCACTTTAATTTCCCATGTTTCTTTGCATTCCTCTGCTCTTCCAATTCCTGTGAACCAAACACCCAAGTTGATTGAAATCATGTGTTTGCAAATGCTCTATTTCCCACATGTATTCCTATCATATTCTGGTGTTTTTCCTATCCCTATGCTTTTAGAATCTCGCAAGCCAAAGGAGCCCTTAAAGAATTACTTCAGTTATATATAGGTGTCGAAGAAAACATTGTGTGGTTTATCCTGCTCCTGCCGCGATGTCATCCACCTCACCTGAGTTGTTCCGTCAATAGAAGCATCCACCATACGAGATATCACGAATATTGACTGTCTTTCGCTACCTCAGATCTCCTTCCCTGCATTCGTCACCCACCGCAACTGCATCACCATCATTAACTAAACAGATGAACCTGAGGAGTACACGAGTCCACAAGAGTGGTCGTACTCTTTTGTTTCTGCTTATGTAATGCATTGCTTAATAATACCTGCTAGTTTATAGTCATGTTCACCTCATAGACTCCAAGTCAAGTCCAAATTAATGTTCAAACTTGAGTTTTAAAATTACTTATGGGGCACATATCACGGCAACAATGAATAGTATCTCTGTCTATTATCTGCTTCACCTACGGTATGCCTATGTTGTTCATCATGGGTGGGAAACAAATAGTAAAGCAATCATCATCTGTCTTTTTATTAAATTAAAGCTATCATCAGCCTGCTATCACTACTTTAGGACCCATCAACTGGTTGTTACCATCACTCTAGATTTCTGCATGCTCTCCTTACATAATCTCACTATATTTTTTCCGTATGCATGTCAGATATTGTACACAGTCATGTTGAACATGTAGTGAAAAAGGGAAGTGTTTTGCGCAGCTATACAATGTCATGCAGACATCGCTCCATGGTGGGTTCAATGGCAAACCCTCCTCCCCACCTCTAGATTGTAATCTAGCGGAAGATATTTGTTCTGAGGCGGATTCAGACGCAGCTGACCACTCCTATTTACCCCCCCCCCAAGGTGTTTTATCTAACTTGACATGATGGTGTTGGTCATATCATGCATATGTTGCCTTGTAGTGCCTACTTTCGACATCATATATGTCATCTGTTTAGTTTAGACATGTTTTGTAATGCCACCTGCTCAGTTTCTATATCATATATGAGAATTATGCAATGTCATCTCTGTTAGCCAGCCATAATATATGTGAAATATGCAATGCCATCATGTTTAGCCAGGCATCATATATTTGAATGATATCTGGCCAATCCTTTTCTTCAGTACATTTCCATTTGTCGACAATGTTTGTACATTCAGCTAATCTTCCTGTGAACTAGCCATTTGAGTGGGTGATGGAAAAATCTAGTGTGAAAACAAGGTCTTTAAAGCAGACAATGCTACTGTAACACCCCGGATGTAACTTGCCATATTTGTAAGTCCAACTCTTGCGATTTCCGGCTTTAAGTTATGAGATTCCCTTCGTGGTTGGGTGTTTTCTTCGTTTTGCATTTTGTTCATGTCATGCATTTCATATCATGTCATCATGTGCATCACATTTGCATTCGTGTTCGTCTCATGCATCCGAGCATTTTCCCCGTTGCCCGTTTTGCAATCCGACACTCCCACAAGCACCCGCGCACCCCTCCTGTCTCTTTTCATCAGCGTGTGTTAAACATTCTCGGTATCGACCGAGATTTGCAAAGTGGCCTTGGTACACCACCGGTAGACCGCTTGTCAAATTTCGTTCCATTTGGAGGCCGTTTGATGCTCCAACGGTTAACCGGGTAACCGCAAAGGCATGTTGTGTGTTACAGCCCAACACCCCTCCAAAACAGCCCAATAACCCATCTAAACCATCTCCATGTCCTCTGCCGTTAGATCATGCTCGTGTGGGTGAAAATTACACCTCATTTGGACACTCCAAACTCCCTCTACCTATAAATATGTGATCCCCTCCATTTTTTCGCGCAGATGAAACCCTAGCTAACCTCGCACTCCGCCGCCGGACATGTCCGCAGCCCGCCGGACATCCCGACCCGCCGCCCCATGCCAGTGGGGCTCCGCCACATGTCCCGCTACCACCCGCCACCGCCGTGGCCCGCTCGGCCCACGGGGAGCCCGCCCAGGGCCGGACCGGGCCCGAGCGCCCCGCGTCGCGCCTTCGCCGCCCGCTCGCCGGCCGCCGCCGCCCAGCCTCCTCCACATCTCCCGCCGCCGTCTGCCGTCGTCCACGCCGCCGCACCAACCTCACCGCCGTCCTGCCGTGCCGGAGGCCGCCGCCTCTGCCCGCGTGGCCCGGTGCCTTGCCTTGCTGCCGGCCCCGCCTCCGGCTGGATCCGGCAAGGAGCCGGCCAGATCCGCCGGTCTCCTGCCTCCCCGACTCTGGCTCCCTCCTTCCCCGTGCTCCGGCCACTGCATTCCTCCGTCCCGGCAAAGTTCGAGCCATCCTCGGGAAACTGCCATCAAACCCAAGATCCATTTTTCGGAGGGTAATTTTTCTCTAAGTCCCAAAACCCCTTATGTTTTTATGCCATGTTCATGGCATCGTATCTCGGTGACCGTATCTCCAAATCATGCATATGATATGTCACATTGTTCGCCTCGTTGAGCTCTTCATGTTAGAAGCATTTCCATGCATGTTAATGTCTGTTATGATGCCATTTTCGTTGATGCAAGAGTGCTATAAAATGTTATCTGCTAGTACTTATCAGATCGTGAGGTTTTGTCTTTTTTGTTGCATTTGATGTGTGCATCATATGAGTATGAGGTCTACATGTGTTTTGCACAAGCATGCAAACTAGGCTCCGTGATGTTGCTGTTTTCAGGGACTTAGGATTTTGGCTGTCATTTCCTGCTTTTATTTTGATGCCATGTAAACTTGATGCTACAGTGAGATCCATGCTTATTTTGGGATACGTCAGTAAGGATGTTTTGAACATGTGGTCATGCTCTATCCGTCCATGCCCCTGTTTGCAATTATGGAGTTGTCTAGCATGTCTTGTTCTTACTCTACTTTTGCTATAAAATGTTCCTGGCAGGATGTTAACATGTTAATCAATTTTGCCATGGTTGTTGCTAGTGATCCATGCATCCTATGAACTTGCTCTTGCCATGGTTAGCTTCACGAACATGTCATCTCGCTGTTGGTATGCTTGTTTTGTCATGCAATGCTTTGTGATGAGTGGAATGAGCTCGCAAAGTTGTCTTCATAAATCTGTTTATGCCATGCTCAGTTTTTCTGCTAATTCTGAAACAGTTAATAAAACTTGCTATGTTTACATGGGATCCATCATATCTTCTATGCCTTTTTAGGCTCATGATTAGTAAGGGACTTTTGATGTTTCCTTTTAGTAGAATCATTATGTGCCTTTGTTTTCTATGTTGTGTTCATGTAGCATGTTGTTTTCTTGCTCTAAACATTGCTTCCTGATGTTATTTTGACATGTTAGTATTTTCACTAAGTCTGTGATGCTGATATCTTTTGCACTTTTGCCATGCTTGTTTGAACATGTTCTATTGTTATTTGGCCGTAGCTCAGTGTTCATGTTTTGTCAACCATATCGTTTACATCACTGCCATATGCTTTGTTTTTAAGTTGGGGTGAAGTAGCATAGCCTCTTGTTGCATTCTAAGTGGCATCATGCTGTTAATCGCAGAATAGCACCATCCTTGTTTTGCTTGCCATTTGCAAACCGTGCATCCGTTTCCGGTGATCTTTATATCGATTTCAACCAAAATAATCTCATCTTTACAGCGGAATACTTGGTTTGCCAAGTTGATGCCTTGATCATTATTTCCCTTCCGGAGCACGCATATGCATTGCATATCATGTCTTGCATATCATGCCATGTATTGCATCATGTTGCTTGTGCATTGCACCGTGATTGATTGTCGTTCCATTGCTTGTATTCTTGCCTTGGGTAGAGACGGGAGACTAGTATGTGACCGAGGAACCTTTTGAGTATGCTAACGAGGATCAAGCTTTCAACAACTCTAAGCACTTTGCAGGCAAGATGACCATACCTTTGAAATCACTTCTATCTTTGCTTTGCTAGTTGTTCTCTCTATCGCTATGTCTCGCTACCTACCTCTTGCTATATCATGCCTCCCATATTGCCATGTCAAGTCTCTAACCCACCTTTCCTATCAAACCGTTGTTTGGCTATGTTACCGCTTTTGCTCAGCCCCTCTTATAGCATTGCTAGTTGCAGGTGAAGATGAAGCTTGTTCCATGTTGAAACATGGATATTGTTGGGATATCATTATTATCTCTTATTTACTTGAATGCATCTATATAATTGGTAAAGGGTGGAAGGCTCGTCCTTATGCCTGGTGTTTTGTTCCACTCTTGCCGCCCTAGTTTCCGTCATACCGGTGTTATGTTCCTTGATTCTGCGTTCCTTACGCGGTTGGGTGTTATGCGAACCCCTTGACAGTTCGCTTTGAATAAAACTCGTCTAGCAATGCCCAACCTTGGTTTTACCATTTTCCTAACTACCACCATATACTTTTCCCTTGGGTTCTGCAGACTCAAGGGTCATCTTTATTTTAAAACCCCCCGGGCCAGTGCTCCTCTGAGTGTTGGTCCGAATCGAGCCGCCTGCTGGGCCACTTGACGGCTGGTTTTACTCGTAGCTTGTCCCATCCGGTGTGCCCTGAGACCAAGATATGTGCAGCTCCTATCGGGATTTGTTGGCACAGTCAGGTGGCTTTGCTGGTCTTGTTTTACCATTGTTGAAATGTCTTGTAACCGGGATTCCGAGACTGATCGGGTCTTCTCGGGAGAAGGAATATCCTTTGTTGACCGTGAGAGCTTGTGATGGGCTATGTTGGGACGCCCCTACAGGGTACAACCTTTCGAGAGCCGTGCCCGCGATTATGTTGCAGATGGGAATTTGTCAATATCCGGTTGTAGAGAACTTGACACTTAACTTAATTAAAATGAATCGACCGCATGTGTAGTCGTGATGGTCTCTTTTCGGTGGAGTCCGGGAAGAGGACACGGTCTCTTGTTATGCTTGAACGTAAGTAGCTTCAGGATCACTTCTTGATCACTTATAGCTTCTGAACCATGCGTTGCTTCTCTTCTCGCTCTTATTTGCATATGTTAGCCACCATATATGCTTAGTGCTTGCTGCAGCTCCACCTCACTACCCTTTCCTACCCTTAAGCTTAAATAGTCTTGATCTCGTGGGTGTGAGATTGCTCAGTCCTCGTGACTCACGGATACTTCCAAACAGTTGCAGGTGCCGAGGATACCAGTGCAAGTGATGCTACCCAACTCAAGTGGGAGTTCGACGAGGATTCGAGTTGTTACTATGTTTCTTTTCTGGATGATCAGTAATGGAGCCCAATTGGGACGATCGGGGATCTAGCATTTGGGTTGTCTTCTTTTATTTTGGTTCCATAGTCGGACCTTTGATTGTATTTTGGATGATGTATGATTTATTTATGTATTGTGTGAAGTGGCGATTGTAAGCCAACTCTTTATCCCATTCTTATTTAGTACATGGGATGTGTGAAGATTACCCCTCTTGCAATAAACCTACCATGCGGCTATGCCTCTAAGTCGTGCCTCGACACGTGGGAGATATAGCCGCATTGTGGGTCTTACAAGTTGGTAATCAGTGCCATTCCCGACTTAGGAGCCCCCTGCTTGATCGAATCGCTGACAAGAAATTTCATGAAAAGAAATTTAGCATCATGCGGGTATCTTGGAATCATTCCAATAGTCTTGTGACGAGAACATTGTTCTTTGTGCCTCTTCACATTTAGGGGTCATGGCAGTGTCCCAGGGAGTTGAGCTCCGAGGTGTTGTCATCACAATTTTATCGTTGCAGTTCTGGAATACCTGAGTTCGCCGACATCGAAAATCTCTTTTATGCAGTTGTTGGTGAGATAACCTCAACGCCACCCAGTACTGGGGCGGGAGTTCGGTAGTATTGCCATAACTCGTATAACGGATGCTTTTCGAAGGTTGAGGTACATGATTTCCGAAGGTTTCTTGGTTATGTGTTGAAGGATGGATACAGCTAGATGTAGGAATTGTTTAGTTTGGCTGTGTTATTATGCTTCCCCAGTATCCCCAACAGCTGACTACATAACCAAAAAGTTTCGGGAGTTTTATAGGTGGGAATTCATCTAGCTCTAGAATTTCTTCCCGCGGATATTTGGTTTGTGATTGGGTAATCCTTACCACTTATTTGTTCATATTTGTACCTTGTTGATTTATTCATCTACCTTGATCTAGGTGGCTGCTCACCCTTATGGACGTGTGATGATTTACTTTGGCATTCATTCGTTCATCCTTGTTCGAATGATTATTGTGAGACTATATGTTGCCATTTCGATCCATTAATTCAGCTTGAATATTTATCTTTCAAAAATTCTAACAGATGTTACCCTCTTCAGGATGGCTCCTCCAATGCGCCAGAATCCAGACTGCAATGATGGGGATCAGTCAAATCCTCCGCCACCACCTCCACCTCCGGAGGCATGGCAAGCTGTCATGGCAGCCACCAACGCCAACACTCAGATGCTTTTGCAACTCTTGCAAGAGCGCAACCAAGGGCAAAGCAACCAAGGAAATCAAGGCCAAGGCAACAATCAGCCTCAGTTTGCTATCCTCAACAAGTTCCTCACAAACCAGTCGAAGTCCTTCAACAACTGTGTCGAGGCCACAGACGCCGACGACTGGCTCGTGGACATCTGCAAACATTCTGAATGTAGCAATGTCAGACCTGAGGACTTTGTCAAGTTTTCTTTGTTTCAACTCAAGGACCAAGCTGACGAGTGGTATCAACAATACAGAGATTCCAGAGGAGGTCGTGTGATTACCTGGTATGATTTCCGCCGAGACTTCAAATTCATCACATTCCACCAAGTGTAGCTGAGAGCAAGCGTGAGGAGTTCCGCAATCTCAAACAAGGCGGCATGTCCGTGTATCAATACAATATCCAGTTTCAGAAACTTGCTCGCTTCGCTAAACAAAGCGATCCTGATGAAAAGAGTATGATCTATCAATTCGGAGGTGGCCTCAGATAAGATCTGCAATTAGCTCTCGTGCTTCTTGAGCCGACCAAGTTTGATCAATTCTTGAATATGGCACTAAAGCAAGAAGCTGCTTAGCTCAAGTGTGAGGCATCTAAGAAGAGAGTCAGGGATGCAGTTCAGCCTTCTTCATCACAAGTGGCAGCTAAGCAACAGAAGTTCTGGTTGCCTCCTCCTCCTCCGTTTCGTCATCCCTACCAACAAAAGAGCAAAGGTGGCAATGGATCTTCATACCCACCCAACCCAGTCTATCAGAACAAAGCTCAGTCTCAAACTCCAAGGTCAAGTGCTCCTTATCATCGTGCGCTCTTAGAGGTTACTTGCAACAAGTGTTAGCAGAAAGGGCACTATGAAAACAAATGCTTCAACCAAAGGCGCCTTCCGCCTCCTCCTCCTGTGAGATCTTCCAGAAATGTAGTGGTCAAGCATAATCCCAAGTTTCCAAAGGTCAACATGATGAACACAACTCAGGCAGAGGATTCTTCAAAAGTGATCATGGGTAATCTTCATATTAATGATATTCCTGCAAAAGTCTTATTTGATACTGGTGCATCATATTCTTTCAAGTCATATCCATTTGCATCGAAGCACAATTTTGACACAAGGGTTCTACCTAGAGCTCTGCAAGTTGTTTCTCCGGCTAAGCGTTTGAGATCTAGCATGATGGTTCCGAATGTTGGTATAGAGATGGGGAACTATAAATTTCTGTCTTCTCCAATTGTTCTTGGTGACTCGGATATTGAACTAATTCTCGGCATGGACTGGCTTTGTAAACACAAAGCTCAGCTTCATTGTGCTGCCAGGGAAATTCAATTGACACACCCTTCTAAGGAGGTGATCATCTTTGCTGCTCGGGATGAAACCATCCGACTGTTTTCTCTTAATGAGAAGGGCGAGTTGAATGCCATCTCTCAGATTCCAGTCGTTTGTGAATATCAAGAAGTCTTTCTAGAAGAGTTTCCGGGAATGCCTCACCAGCTAGTTGAATTCGTTACCGATCTTGAGTCTGGCACGAAACTTGTTTGCATGCGTCCTTACAAGCTTGGACCAAAGGAATTGAAGAAATAGCTCGATGAACAAGAGCGTCTGGGTCGGATCAGACCGAGTTCATCTCTGTGGGGTTGTGGTGTTCTTTTTGTCGAGAATAAGTATGGCACGAACTGACTTTGTGTCGACTACCGCCCATTGAACAAGAAGAAAATAAAGAACAAGTATCCACTTCCCAACATCAATGAGCTATTCGAGCAACTTAAAGGTGCTAAAGTATTGTCCAAGCTTGACCTCCGTATGGGTTATCATCAGTTTCGCATTCGTGAAGAAGATATCCCCAAGACAGCATTCAGAACAAGCTATGGTTTTTATGAATATACTGTCATGTCTTTCTTCCTTGTCAATGCTCCGCCAATGTTCTCTCGCATGATGAACTTCATCTTCAACCCTTAAACAAATGATTTCGTCCTGGTGTATCTCAATGATATCTTGGTATTTCCAAGAATAAGGAGGATCATGCCAAGCATTTGTGATTGGTGCTTGATAAAGTCAGAGAGCATCAATTCTATGCGAAGTTTTCTAAGTGTGAGTTCTGGCTTGACGAAGTTCTTTACCTTGGTCATATCATTTCCGCCAAGGGCATCGCTGTTAATCTCGAGAAATTGTCTGCAATTGTGAATTGGGAACCTCCTCAGAACGTCAAGCAGCTCTGCAGTTTTCTTGGGCTTGCAAGCTATTGTTTAAGATTCGTTGAAAATTTCTCTAAGATTGCAAAGCCTCTTTCCAACCTCCTCCAGAAAAATGTCAAGTATGTCTGGACGCCTGAGTGTGACGTTGCTTTCAACACCCTCAAAGAGAAGCTAGTCACAGCTCCTGTCTTGACTTCTACTGACGAATCGATGCCATTTGAAGTTTTCTGTGATGCCTCCTTACAAGGTCTTGGTGTTGTGTTAATGCAAGAGAAGAAAGTTGTGGCTTATACCTCTCATCAGCTGAAGCCCAACGAAAGGAACTACCCCACTCACGACCTTGAGTTGGCGGCAGTTGTCCTTGCATTATTAACTTGGAGACATCTCTTGTTGGGAAGAAAGTGGACATCTTCACAGATCATAAGAGCCTCAAGTACATCTTCACTCAACCCAACCTCAACCTCATACAGACTCGATGGGTCGAAATGATTCAAGAATACAATCCAAGTATTGAATATACTCCAGGTAAGGCCAATGTCATTGCATATGCTTTGAGCATGAAGGCTTACTGCAACAGCTTAATTGTCAAGCCCTTCCAACCGGACCTTTTTGAAGCTTTCCGCAAATTGAATCTCCAAGTTGTTCCTCAAGGCTTTCTTGCCAACCTCCAAGTCTCTCCTACTTTGGAAGATCAAATTCGTGAGGCACAACTCCTGGATTCCATGGTGAAGAAGGTGAAAAATGGGATTGCCAAGAGCCAACCCAAATACAAGTGTTATCGCATTGATGACAAAGACAATCTATTCTTCGAGGACCGGATTGTGGTTCCTAAAGGTGATCTAAGGAAAGTCATTATGAACGAGGCGCACATTTCCCTTCTGTCCATTCATCCAGGAAGTACGAAGATGTACCATGACCTCAAGCAGTCGTATTGGTGGACTCGAATGAAGCGAGAAATTGCTCAATTCGTGAATGAATGTGATGTCTGCAGAAGGGTGAAAGCAGAACACCAATGACCAGCTGGTATCCTCCAACCTCGTGCTATTCCAGAATGGAAGTTTGATCATATTGAAATGGACTTCGTGACTAGATTTCCCAAGTCCAAGCGTGGAAATGATGCTATCTTTGTTGTCATCGACAAGCTTACTAAAGTGGCTCATTTCCTTCCAATCAAAGAATCTATCACAGCAGCTCAGCTGGCAAAGTTGTACACCTCCAGGAATGTCTCTTGGCACGTCATTCCGCAATTGATATCTTCAGATCATGGAAGCATTTTCACCTCCATGTTCTGGGACACCTTCTAGAAGGCCATGGGCACGAACATTCGCTTCAGCACAACTTTCCATCCTCAAACTAGTGGCCAAGTCGAGCGAGTCAATCAAATCCTTTAAGATATGCTCAGGGCTTGTGTCATTTCCTTTGGTATGAAGTGGGAAGATTGCCTTCCATATGCCGAGTTCTCCTACAACAACAGCTTCAAAGTGAGTTCGGGCAAGGCCCCATTTGAGATTCTCTATGGCAGCAAGTGTCGTACTCTTCTCAATTGGTCAGAGACTAGTGAACGCCAACATCTTGGCAATGACTTAGTCACAGAAGCTTAAGAAATGTGTGAAGTCATCCATGAAAGTCTCAAAGCCACGCAATCGCGCCAGAAGAGTTACTATTATAGCAAGCACTGTGACTTGGCTTTCGAGATCAGAGACCATGTCTACCTCCGTGTCTCTCCAATGAAAGGCACTCGTCGCTTCGGTATCAAAGGGAAGCTTGCACCAAGATACATGGGTCCTTTCAATATCATTGGCAAAAGAGGTGATCTCGCCTATCAACTTGAGCTTCCATCCAACTTTGAAAATGTGCATGGTGTGTTTCACGTGTCACAGCTTCGCAAGTGCTTCAAGACTCCTGAGCGCACCATCAACATCGAAGAGATTGGTCTCCAAGAAGATCTGTCTTATCATGAGCATCTTGTTCCTATTCTTGAAGAAACTGAGCGCAAGACTCACAACAAGTCTATCAAATTCCTGAAAGTGAAGAGGTCACAGCATTCTGACCGTGAAGCCACCTAGGAACACGAGGATCACCTCCGTTCCGAATATTCGGAGTTCTTTCAGTCCTATATCTCGGGACGAGATACTCTTGTAGTGGTGGAGTGTTGTAACACCACAGATGTAACTTGCCATATTTGTAACTCTGACTCTTGCCATTTCCGACATTAAGTTATGAGATTCCCTTCGTAGTTGGGTTTTGTCTTTGTTTTTCATTTTGTTCATGTCATGCATTTCATATCATGTCATCATGTGCATCGCATTTGCGTTCGTCTTCGTCTGATGCATCCGAGCACTTTCCCATTGTCCATTTTGCAATTTGACACTCCCACATGCACCGGCACACCCCTCTTGTCTTTTTCGTGAGCGGGTGTTAAACGTTCTCGGGATGGACCGAGATTTGCCAAGTGGCCTTGGTACACCACTGGTAGACCGCCTGTCAAATTTTGTTCCATTTGGAGGCCGTTTGAAGCTCCAACAGCTAACTGGGTAACCGCAAAGGCCTCTTGTGTGTTGCAGCCCAACACCCCTCCAAAACATCCCAATAACCCATCTAAAACATATACATGTCGTCCGTCTTCGGATCACGATCATGTGGGCGAAAACTACACCTCATTTGGACACTCCAAACTCCTACCTATCAATATGTGATCCCCTCCATTTTTTCGTGCAAATGAAACCCTAGCTAACCTCCCACTCCGCCGCCGGACATGTCCGCTGCCCGCCGGACATCCCGCGCCAGTGAGGCGCCGCCATGTATCCAGCTAGCACTCGCCACCACCGCGGCCCACTCGGCCCATGGGGAGACAGCCCCGGGCCGGACCGGGCCCGAGCGCCCCGCACCACGCCTCCGTCGCCCGCTCGCGGCCGCGGCTGCCCGGCCTCCTCCGCGCCTCATGTTGCCGTCTGCCGTCATCCCCGCCGCCGCACCAACTTTGCCGTCGTCCTTCCGCGCCGGCATCTGCCGCCTCAGCCCACGTGGCCCGGCGCCTTGGCCCGCCGCCGGCCCCGCCTCCGGCTGGATCCGGCGAGGAGCCGACCAGATCCGCCGGTCCCCTGCCTCCCCGACTCCGGATCCCTCCTTCCCCGAGCTTCAGCCGCCGCATTCCTCCGTCTCGATGAAGTTCCGTCCATCCTCGGGAAACGTGCCATCAAACCCTAGATCCATTTTTCGAAGGGTAATTTTTCCAAACCCCCTTATGTTTTATGCCATGTTCATGGCATCGTATCTCCGTGACCATAGCTCCGAATCTTGCATATGATATGTCACATTGTTCACCTCATTGAGCTCTTCACGTTAGAAGCATTTCCATGCATGTTAATGTCTGTTATGATGCCATTTTCGTTGATGCAAGAGTGCTATAAAATGTTAGCTGCTAGTACTTACCAGATCGTGAGGTTTTGTCTTTTTTTGTTGCATTTGATGTGTGCATCATATGAGTATGAGGTCTACATGTGTTTTGCACAAGCATGCAAACTAGGCTCCGTAATTTTTCTCTAAGTCCCAAATCCCCTTATGTTTTTATGCCATGTTCATCGCATCCTATCTCGGTGACCATAGCTCTAAATCATGCATATGATATGTCGAATTGTTCGCCTCGTTGAGCTCTTCACATTAGAAGCATTCCCGTGCATGTTAGTGTATGTTATGATGCCATTTTCATTGATTCAAGAGTGCTGTAAAATGTTAGCTGCTGGTAGTTATCATATCATGAGGTTTTGACTTTTGTTGTTGCATTTGGTGTGTGCATTATATGAGTATGAGGTCTACATGTGTTTTAAACTACATCATGCCATCTTTACAGAGGTGTTTTTCTTGTATTTTTGTGATCTATGTGGTGACTAGCACAAGCATGCAAACTAGGCTCCGTGATGTTGTTGTTTTCAGGGACTTCGGATTTTGGCTATCATTTCTTGCTATTATTTTGATGCCATGTAAGCTTGATGCTACAGTGAGATCCATGATTATTTTGGGATACTTCAGTAAGGATGTTTTGAACATGTGGTTATGCTCTATCCATCCATTCCCCTATTTGCAATTATGGAGTAGTCTAGCATGTCTTGTTCTTGCTCTACTTTTGCTATAAAATGTTCCTGACAGGATGTTAACATGTTAATCAATTTTGCCATGGTTGTTGCTAGATCCATGCATTCTATGAACTTGCTCTTGCCATCTTTAGATTCATTAACATGTAATCTCTCTGTTGGTATGCAATGCTTTGTGATGAGTGGCATGAGCTCGCCAAGTTCCTTCATAAATCTATTTATGCCATGCTTTGTTTTTCTGCTAATTCTGAAACTATTAATAAAACTTGCTATGTTTACATGGGTGCCATCGTATCTTTTGTGCCATTTTCGCTCATGATCAGTAAGGGACTTTTTATCTATGATTTTAGTAAAATCATGCCATGCATTGGCTTGCTATCTTAACTTCCTGTAGCATGTACTTTGCTTTCTCTAAACATTGTTTCCTGATGTTATTTTGACATGTTAGTATTTTCACTAAGTCTGTGACGCTGATATCTTTTGCACTTTTGCCATGCTTGTTTGAACCCGTTCTAGTGTGATTTGGCTGTAGCTCAGTGTTCATGTTTTGTCAAGCATCTCGTGTACATAACTTTCGTACGCTTTTTTGTTATGTTCAGGTGCAGTAGCTTAGTGTCTTGTTGCATTCTAAGTGGCATCGTGTTGTTAATCGCAGAATAGCACCATCCTTGTTTTGCTTGCCATTTGCAAACTGTGCATCAGTTTCCGGTGATCTTTATATCCATTTCTACCGAAATCGTCTCATGTTTCCAGAGGCATACTTGGTTTTCCAAGTTGATTCCTTGATCATTCTTTCCCTTCTGGAGCACACATATGCATTGCATATCATGTCTTGCATATCATGCCATGTATTGCATCATGTTGCTTGTGCATTGCACCGTGATTGATTGTTGTTCCATTGCTTGTATTCTTGCCTTGGGTAGAGCCGGAAGATGAGCACGTGACCGAGGAACATGTTGAGTACGCTAACGAGGATCAAGCTTTCAAGAACTCTGAGAACTTTGCAGGCAAGATGACCATACCCTCGAAATCACTTCTATCTTCGCTTTGCTAGTTGTTCGCTCTATCACTATGTCGCGCTACTTACCACTTGGTATATCATGCCTCCCATATTTCCATGTCAAGCCTCTAACCCACCTTTCCTAGCAAACCATTGTTTGGCTATGTTACCGCTTTTGCTCAGCCCCTCTTATAGCGTTGCTGGTTGCAGGTGAAGATGAAGCTTGTTCCTTGTTGGATCATCGATATTGTTGGGATATCATTATTATCTCTTATTTAATTTAATGCATCTATATAGTTGGTAAAGGTTGGAAGGCTCGGCCTTATTCCTGGTGTTCTGTTCCACTCTTGCCGCCCTAGTTTCCGTCATACCGGTGTTATGTTCCTTGATTTTGTGTTCCTTACGTGGTTGGGTGTTATGGGAACCCCTTGACAGCTCGCTTTGAATAAAAGTTCTCTAGCAAGGCCCAACCTTGGTTTTACCATTTTCCTACCTATCACCATATACCTTTCCCTTGGGTTCTACAGATTCAAGGGTCATATTTATTTTAAACCCCCCCGGGGCAGTGCTCCTCTGAGTGTTGGTCCGAACCGAGCCGCCTGCGGGGCCACCTCGGGTAAACTCGAGGGATGGTTTTACTCATAGCTTGTCGCATCCGGTGTGCCCTAAGAACAAGATATGTGCAGCGCCTATTGGGATTTGTCGGCGCAATCGGGTGGCTTTGCTGGTCTTGTTTTACCATTGTCGAAATGTCTTGTAACCGGGATTCCGAGACTGATCGGGTCTTCCTGGGAGAAGGAATATCCTTTGTTGACCGTGAGAGCATGTGATGGGATAAGTTGGGACACTCTTGCAGGGTATAAACTTTCGAGAGCCATGCCCGCGGTTATGTGGCAGATGTGAATTTGTTAATATCCGGTTGTAGAGAACTTAACACTTAACTTAATTAAAATGAATCAACCGCGTGTGTAGCCGTGATGGTCTGTTTTAGGCAGAGTCCGGGAAGAGGATACGGTCTCGTGTTATGCTTGAATGTAAGTAGCTTCAGAATCACTTTCTGATCACTTATAGCTTCCTGACCGTGCGTTGCTTCTCTTCGGATTGTACCCCTACTGTGATGGACAGAGAACTAGCTTCACCCAATCTAACCCCAACCCTAGCAGATAGTAACCCAATTCCTATTGACACAACACTATCTCCACCATAGAGCTCCCAACCAAGAGCAGTTAGTAAGGAAGCTCCAGTGCCCAAAGTGCCATTACTACCACGGCGAACACCAACTCCACCAGTTAGTACACCTATTCCTATGCAGGAAGCACAACCAGCCATTCGTAGTTTAGCATCTATCGCATTTGATGTTGTTAAATCCTATGTGCGTATCTTCCCATCATGGAACTATTATTCTGAAGATGAAGGAAAATGCCAGTTGCAGGTGTTCATCCAGGAGTTATGTTTAAGTAATGTTATTCATGAAAATTACTTTGCTTTGTCCCATACATTCTACCTCCACGATGGTTATAATACAACAAATGTTCCCATTTTTCTCTATAGAGAAGGACTGATTTGGAAACTCATGATGAGGTAACATGTGCTAATACCTCTGCTATCTTGAAGAATGCTTGGTGGCACTATCGGAATTACCTAAAGAAAACATACTTCACTAGTAAAGAAACTCATCAAATTCCCTTATGTTCTCCTGAGACACATCTATGGGACAGTGACTGGGAAGACCTTCTTCTGTACTGGTCCTGGACCAAGAATGTGGTAAGGTCTATGAGCTCATTGTTTAATTTTAAGTACTATATATGCCTGCGTCTTACTGCACTCTATTCGTTTAGAACAAATGCTTAAACCTGAAGAACAATGGTTCTCATTTAAGATTCCATTGCTATCGTGCATACTGCTTTGCTCTGGTATCACTATATTTAGTCATTCAAACTTATTTTTAAAGTGAAGGATCCAATTGAAACTCCAATGGCACAACGGGTCTATTTAAGCCTGTTTCTTTAACAGGTTTGCTCTTCTAAATAACTCTGTTGATTTCAATTTCAATTGTGTATACAATTGACTTCTCATATCATGCACATTACTAGCATCGCAACAGAGCCGATAGTGTTGTTGTACATCTACACCTGTGGTACCCATCTAAAATCTTGTTGTGCTGTGTAGTTTCCCACGCTTTGTATTCTTTCAATGCTGCTTTGTCTTGAACTAATATGATTTGAACCGTGTCTCTATTTTGATTTGGCAAGACAATGAAGTGACCATAGGACATAGATATATGTTTGTTTGATTCTTTTATTATGTACTACTTGGCAATAGAAGACTTGGTAGTTTAATCCTGTCGACCTTACTAATGAACTAGTTCACCGAAATGAGTTTCGTATACTACATGCTAAACTTGTTTTGTGCCTGCTTGTTTCTTCTTTTAGAACGCTGACAGAATATTGGGGAAGAGTACCTTATTAAGCAATGGTAAAGGAAGTAATGCAGATAAGGTTTAGGATAGTGAGACATCCTTTTTGGTTTCCTACAAAGCTGATAAAATAGCTAATGAAAACTATCTTGAAGACAGTGAGACAACCCCAAATTCTTGTCTTGGTGTAGTGTTCGAGTTACTGGGCAGTACCGCTGGCACAAGCTATTCGAACTCACTATCCCAATCAGTTCGGTATCTTGAGTCTGAACTACACGATGAAAGACATCTATTAGTTGTGCTGTGACAAGAAGCCAAAGGACTGCAAAGTCCCTGGAGAATTCAGATGCATAATTTCTAGTGCAACTGCAAGCGTTCGAGGATTTTAGCGCCAAACAGGAGAAACCAAATAAGATTGCTAAGCTCATTGCCAGCATGGTGGATACCGAGGATAACGTTTCTTGAGCTCTTCTGAAGTTGTTTCAGTTATGGACTTGTGTTTCTGCCGCGTTTATTTGCACTGCTGGCCAATTTAGACGGTCAATGTATGTAATATGTTGCTTTGTTCCCTATATTTACACTGGTGACGAACTTTGATGCTGAGTGGATGTAATATGTGTAATAGATATAATAGCCTATCGTCAGTTGCTTGCTTATTTATTTCCTTATTGTCTTGTTTACTTGTTTGCTTTTAGTCATTGCAGTTCTTTTTCCGTGTTTTTCTAGTGGCCACAATAACCTATTTTTATAACTAAGCCACAATAACCATGGGATCCTCAGCCTGGGATGACCACCTACAACATGGCTGTAAAGGCTAGGAAGGATTTTGGGCATATTTTCTTCACTGAAGTGGTCTTTACAGCAGCTTGGAATATTTGGATCTGGAGGAATGACAAGGTTTTCAGGAATGAGAGACCCTCTTTCAGAGCCTAGAGGCACAATTTTATCCATGACATAACTTTACTTGCTCATAGGACAAAATGTAAATACAAGGATAGCCTTCTAACTTGGATCTCTAATCTCCCTTAGTTAGTGTGTTTTACCCTGCTTGGGTTGTAACTATTTCTGCCTTCTTCTTTTCCTTCCTTGTAATTGACTTGTAACAGGACTATTTTACTTTGTTGCTTTCAATAAAGAGCTGTGAGGCTGTTGCCTTGCAGTACATATTCAAAAAAAACCATGGGCAACATACGGACCGTTGTAGCCATCGTCCTACTACCTATTGTATTGACCATGGGCCTCTTACGGGCCGTAGGATCCATGGACCTTCTACGGGCCATAGGATCCATGGGCCTTCTATGGGCCGTATGATCTATTGGCCAAACATGGGCCATACTATTTCTAGACCAATATCAGTCCACAAAAAGGGTCGTAAATGGGATACAATGGAAATTGTATGTTTATGGCCTGACCATAATGGGATCTTAATAGGCCAAAATGTATAATCGGCTTAATTCTATCGACAGGCATCACGGGTCGTTTATGGGCCATATTTGATGATGCTATAAAAATAGCCCAACGAGTTAACGGGCCACAAACGGGCCGCCTGTAACTACAGGCTGAATTTGGCCCACAAGCGGAACATGCCAGTAATGAACCATAAGTAATCGAATGCTGGAAATGAGCCCAAAAATAAATGGTCCCTTATAATGCCCAAAGTTAACACAGACTGTAAACGACCCAACAGAATAATGGGCCGTTCATGGGTATAAAGCGATGCATAGTACACAATGGGTCAGTTTCACCACAGGCCTTTAATGGGCTGGAATCATATTGGATGGCCCAGATGACGCTACTGGGCCTAATTCAGATAGGCCATAATGGGTCGCGAGTTAGCCGGTTGTAAATGGGCTATATGCGAACAGGCCGTTAACAGGCTTTTCGTGGGCCGGCCCGCTACCTTTTGACCAAGTTAAACGGGCTGTTCTTTTCACCCTAATAGGCCTCTATTGGGTTGTGCCACGTGTTGACGTATCATAGGCGCCTCCGGTCCAATGAGTGGATGACATCTGTCCCAACGGTGAGCTGACACATGGTTCCTCTAGCCATTGAGAGATCTACACATGGAAAATCCCCATTTGTCTAGGCTGTTAACGGGTTTTCAGATCCAGACAGGAACCCGATAGCTTAACAGAGACCTGTTACGGTGGATGCCACGTCTTGGTTACCCTTGACGAAAGCACTTCCATGACGCACCATTTATCATCGTGGAAGTGGTCACTTCCATGATGATAATTTTGGTATTGTCATGGAACACTTCTATGACATCACAGGTATGACTATCTTGATTCTATCATAAAATCATCATGGATCTACATGCATGATAGAAAACGTGACCTACTTTGACAAATAGGTATGATCACGGATGTGTATTTTTTGGGGCAGGTTTGGGTATAAGCTTCTCACAAACCAGAGCTTCTCACAACAAGCCTCATGTTTCCGGTAGGGGATGTGCCACCGTCGTGGACGATACAATATTCATTGCCTCTTCTTGCTTTCAAATTTTTGTCTAGTGGCAACATAGAGCAAAAGGTGTGTCATGTTAATATTTGGAATTTTTTGGGTTCGTTTGGACATTTTTATACATTAACTGAGTTTTCTAGTCATTTTATGTGCACAATTCAAATTTGAACTACATGCACTTCCTCTAGTGCAGAAAAATGGGTTGAATAATCAAATGTGTGTCCATGGGTGCATGCTTAGGTCCCATGTAAGAAATGGGAATGAATTTCAAACACCTCGACATTGTTGCTTGCCGGCGAATGTTGAGGCACTTAGTTTTTAAATTCTAATAAATCCAAAACTTGTCTGAAATTCATGAAACCTGGCAAGTTATCATGGAATGGCACGAACATGCTACGGTAAAAAAATTGTCCCATTTGGGGCAGGTTTTGGTATACGCTCCTCACAAATCAGAGCTTCTCCCAAGTTGTAACACCCCGGATGTAACTTTCCCAATTTGTACTCCAACTCTTGCCGTTTCCGGCGTTAAGTTATATTTATTTCCTCAGGTTCGGGTTTTGTCTCCATGTGTTGTTGTCGTTGTCATGCATCTCATATGACGTCATCATGTGCATTGCATTGCATACGTGTTCTTCTGATGCATTCGAGCATTTTTCCCGTTGTCCGTTTTGCATTCCGGCGCTTCGTTCTCCTCCGGTGGCCAATTCTAGATTTCTTTCGTGTGTGAGGATTAAACATTTCCGGATTGGACCGAGACTTGCCAAACGGCCTTGGTTTACTACCGGTAGACCGCCTGTCAAGTTTCGTATCATTTTGACTTCGTTTGATACTCCAACGGTTAACTGAGGGACCGAAAAAGCCTCGTGTGTGTTGCAGCCCAACACCCCTCCAATTTGGCCCAAAACCCACCAAACTCTTCTCCATGTCCTAGAGCGTTCGATCACGATCACGTGGCCGAAAAACGCACCTCATTTGGACTCTCCTAGCTCCCTCTATGCCTATATATACACCCCCCATTCTAAATCTCGGATTCTCTCCCCCCTAACCCTAAAAGAAAACCTCTCTCCGCCGCACCGGACGTGTCCGGACGAGCCGGACAACGTCCGGATCTCACCCGCCGCCGCCCGCAGCCAGTGGCGTGCGGCCACGTGGCCGCCGCCGTCCCTCACCCGCCGCGGCCCGGGAGGCCCAAACCGGGCCCCCGCGAGCCCATCCGCCGCCGCCCGCGCCTCCCAGTGCCCGCGCCCGAGCGCCGCCGCCTCCCTCGGCTCCGGTGGCCGGCGCCGCCGCGCCGCATCGCCGGACTTCGCCGCTCGCCGCCTCCTCCGCCTCGCCGTCGCCGACCACCGCGGCGACCCGAGCCGCCGCCGCCCCGGTCTCCGCCGCCTCGGCCCCGCTTCGTCCTCGCCGTCCGGCGACCTCGGCCCCCCTCTCTCCGGCGAGCTTCGTCCGATTCCGGTGAACAGGAGCACGAACTCCGGCGAGCTCAGATCTGGCCTCGGTTCGCGCGCCGCGAGGAACCCTAGATCTAGCGGTTGACTTTTCCCCACTCTCGTCATTTTTATGCGATCTTTAACCTGCTGTAACTTTGCATCCGTAGCTCCGACTTGGGCATATAGCATATCAAAATGTTCGCCTCGACGAGTA
This sequence comes from Triticum aestivum, assembly GCF_018294505.1. NCBI lineage: Eukaryota > Viridiplantae > Streptophyta > Magnoliopsida > Poales > Poaceae > Triticum > Triticum aestivum. The sequence continues at coordinate 286,643,709 of NC_057797.1, read as the reverse complement.
CATCATTTCATTCCATTGCGTCATTTTCATTTGAGCTCATCTTGATGCCAGAAATGCTGTTAGAAGAGGCCTTCGTGAGTTAATTGTCAGATCTGCTAGTTCATCTTAGACTTTTGTCATTTTTGCCATGATTATTGTGTGCATGATATGCCTGTGAGTCCTTCATATGTTTTGTTAAGCATCTTGTTATCTTTCCAAAGGTGCAACCCATGCATTTTTGTGATGTGTGTGGTGACTTGTGCAAGCTTGCAAAGTGAGGCACCCGGTGAATCTGTTTTCAGAGACTTAGTAGTTTTCACTAAGTCTGGGATTATTTAGTTCATGATGCCATATGTTCTTATTGATTCCTAGTGATCTGTGCCTCTTTTGAGGATGATCAGTAAGGGAGTTTTGTTAATCCTGTAGTGCTCTATCCATCCATGTCTTTGTTTGCAATTATGGAGCACCCTAGCTTGAGTCAATCGAGCTCTACTTTTGCTTCGTTGCGAATCTGGGCAGATCGTCAACTTGTTTGCGATTTTGCCGATGCTATTGTAGTTGATCCATGCATGCTATGCCTTTGTTCTTGCCATGTCTAGCTTGTATTTTGTGCCTTCTTAGTGGATGTATGCTTGCCTTGCCATGACTTGCACCGTAGTGAGTGCATCGAGCTCGTAAACATGCCTTCGTGAGTTATATTTCAGCATGTCCCAGTTTTCACTAAGTCTGAAAACTGATTATGTTTTTGCTATGTTCGTGTGCTTGTTACTATATTTTGTGATCCCTTTTGGCTCAAGGTCACTAAGGGACTTTTGTTAAGCTTGTTGAGTAGCTCCATGCCATGTCTTTCTTTGTCATGTTCAGGTCCTGTAGCATGTTGTTTTGTTGCTCCGAAGAGGGCTATATGATCTGAAATTCCAGACAAGTGTTAATTTCACTAAGTCTGAGATCTGTTTTACCATTTGCGTTTTTGCCATGCTTGTTTGAACCTGTTAATGGATGATTTGGCCGTAGCTCAGTGCTAGACTTTTGTTAAGCATCTTGTGTGCATCCCTGCCATGTATTTTGTTGTCATGTTTGGTGGCTGTAGCATGTTCATCTCATTGCATTTAGATGCCTACTTGCTGTAAATCGCAGACCGGTGTCATTTTGAATCGCTTGCCATTTCCAAACCGTAACTCCGATTCCGGCGTTCTTTATATCGTTTTCAAGCGATTTCATCTCATCTTTCCAGTGGCACCCTTGGAATTCCAAGTTGAGGCCAGGTTCATGCATTTCCTGTCATATCTTGCATTTTGCATCCCGCATCGCATCCCGCATAGCATATCATCATTTGCATCATATTGCTTGGTCTTGCACGTGGTTGATTGTATCCTTGTTGCTTGTTTGTCTTGTTTGGGTAGAGCCGGGAGACGAGTTCGCTAACGAGGAGCCCGTTGAGTTTGCTTGTGAGGATCCAGTCAACTCTGACAACTGTGCAGGCAAGATGATCATACCCTCGAAATCACTACTATCTTTGCTATGCTAGTTTGCTCGCTCTTTTGCTATGCCATTGCTACGATGCCTACCACTTGCTTGTCAGCCTCCCAAATTGCCATGTCAAACCTCTAACCCACCATTGTCCTAGCAAACCGTTGATTGGCTATGTTACCGCTTTGCTCAGCCCCTCTTATAGCGTTGCTAGTTGCAGGTGAAGATTGGAGGCCGTTCCTTGTTGGAACATCTTTTATTTACTTGTTGGGATATCATTATATTGCCTTGTTATCTTAATGCATCTATATACTTGGTAAAGGGTGGAAGGCTCGGCCTCTCGCCTAGTGTTTTGTTCCACTCTTGCCGCCCTAGTTTCCGTCATATCGGTGTTATGTTCCCGGATTTTGCGTTCCTTACGCGGTTGGGTTATAATGGGAACCCCTTGATATTTCGCCTTGATTAAAGCTTTTCCAGCAATGCCCAACCTTGGTTTTACCATTTGCCACCTAGCCTTTTCTTTCCCTTGGGTTCTGCAGACTCAAGGGTCATCTTATTTTAACCCCCCCGGGCCAGTGCTCCTCTGAGTGTTGGTCCACCTGTCAGCTACCGGTGGCCACCAGGGGCAACTCTGGGCTGGCCTACCCGTACCTAGGACAATCTGAGTGTGCCCTGAGAAAGAGATATGTGCAGCTCCTATCGGGATTTGTCGGCACATTCGGGCGGTGTTGCTGGTCTTGTTTTAACCTGTCGAAGTGTCTTGAGTTACCGAGATACCGAGTCTGATCGGAACGTCTTGGGAGGAGGTCTATTCCTTCGTTGACCGTGAGAGCTTGTCATGGGCTAAGTTGGGACTCCCCTGCAGGGATTGAACTTTCGAAAGCCGTGCCCGCGGTTATGGGCAGATGGGAATTTGTTAATGTCCGGTTGTAGATAACTTGAACCTTAACTTAATTAAAATGAATCAACCGAGTGTGTTACCGTGATGGCCCCTTCTCGGCGGAGTCCGGGAAGTGGACACGGTGTTGGAGTAATGTTTGCGCAGGCTGCCCTCTAGTTTCTCGCTCGTGCTTTGCCTCCTCTTCTCGCTCTCTTTTGCGAATAAGTTAGCCACCATACATGCTAGTCGCTTGCTGCAGCTCCACTCATATGTTACCTTGCCTTACCTATAAGCTTGAATAGTCTTGATCGCGAGGGTGCGAGATTGCTGAGTCCCTGTGGCTCACAGATTCCTACTATACCAGATGCAGGTCCAGGTGATTCCGCTCCAGGAGACGCGTATGAGCTCAAGTGGGAGTTCGACGAAGACTCTCAACGATATTATGTTTCCTTTCCCGACGATCAGTAGTGGTGCCCAGTTGGGGGTGATTGGGACCGTGTCGCATGTTGGGTTCTCTTTTATTTTGGCGCCGTAGTCGGGCCTTGAGTGTATGGATGATGTAATGTTATTTATGTACTTGATTGACGTGGCGAGTGTAAGCCAACTATGTTATCTCCCCTTTATTATTCATATTATATGGGATGTTGTGAAGATTGCCTAACTTGCGACATATGCCTTCAATGCGATTATGTCTCTAAGTCGTGCCTCGACACGTGGGAGCTATAGTCGCATCGAGGGTGTTACAAGTTGGTAATCAGAGCCTTCCCCGACCTTAGGAGCCCCATTGCTTGATCGTTTTTAGCGGCCGAGTTGTGTCTAGAAAAAATGTTTTGAGTCATTTAGGAATTATATATCGGAGAGATTAGGAATTATTTTTACTTCCCAGTCTCCTCATCGCTCTGGTAAGGCATCCTGACGTAGAGTTTTGACTCTTCTCTTCTCAAATTTCACCAAAAAAATTTTTAGGATCACGCGGGTATCTTGGAATCGTTCCGATAGTTTTATGATGAGAACATTGTCTTGGTGCCTCCTGTCAAGGGTTTAGTGGAAGTGTCCCGGGGAGTTGAGCTCTGAGGTGTTGTCATCATAATTTTATCGTTGCAATTCTGGAATACCTGAGTCTAGTACGCCGACATCGAAAATCTCTTTTATGCAGTTCGTTGGTGAGATAACCTCGACGCCACCCAGTACTGGGGCGGGAGTTCGGGAGTATCGCCATAACTTGTATAACAGATGCTTTTCGAAGGTTGAGGTAGATGGTTTCCAAAGGTTTCTTGGTTATGTGTTGAAGGATGGATACAGCTGGATGTTGGAATTGCTAGTTTGGGTGAGATATTATGCTTCCCCTGTATCCCCAACACCTGATTGCATAACCGGAAAAGTTCGGGAGTTTCATAGGTGGGAATTCTAGTAGCTCTAGTTCTTCTTCCACGGATATTGGTTTGAGATTGGGATTTCTTATCGATTATTCGTTCTTGATCCGTAACTTGTTGGTTTATTTCTCTACCTTAACTCTACGTGGCTTCTCTATTTATGGATATGTGACCATTTCAAGAGGAATGCATTCGTTCATTTTGTTCGGATGTGAAGACTATATGTTGCAATTTTCATTCCGTTGGATTCAGCTTCAATATTTGTCTGTCAATGTGCTAATGGTGGTCAACCTCTTCAGGATGGCTCCTCCAACGCGCACGACTCCGAATCCTGATCCGCCACCACCTCCACCTCCTCCAGAGGCATGGCAAGCTGTGATGGCCGCAACCAATGCAAACACACAGCTGATCATGCAAATTCTCCAAGAGCGCAATCAAGGCAGTCAAGGGAATCAAGGCAGCAATCAGGGTCACTTTGCTACACTCAACCAGTTCCTTGCTAACGGGCCAAAGACTTTCAGCAATTGTGTTGAGGCAACCGATGCTGACGATTGGCTTGTGGATCTGTGTAAGCATTTCGAGTGCAGTAACGTCAGGCCTGAGGACTTTGTTAAGTTCGCTTCCTTCCAACTCAAAGATCAAGCTGCAGAATGGTTCCAGCAGTACAAGGATTCCAGAGGTGGACGTGTTATCACTTGGGATGATTTCCGTCGAGATTTCCGAGCTCATCATATTCCGCAGAGCGTGGTTGAAAGCAAGCGTGAGGAATTCCGCAATCTGAAGCAAGGCTCTTTGTCTGTCTACGACTACAACAAGTTGTTCCAGAAGCTTGCCCGCTTTGCCAAGCAGGACGTCCCTGATGAGAAGAGCATGATATATCAGTTCAGGGGTGGTCTCAGAGAAGAAATTCAGCTCGCTCTTGTTCTCTTTGAGCCCTTGAGGTACGATGAGTTCTACAACATGGCACTGAAGCAAGAGGCTGCTCAGTTGAGGTGTGATGCTTCCAAGAAGCGAGTCAGAGATGTTACTCCTTCTTCCTCTACTCAAGTGGCCAAGCAGCAGAAGTTTTGGCTTCCTCCTCCTCCGTTCCGTCAGCCGTATCAGCAGAAGAGCAAAGGTGGCAGTGGTTCTTCCCACCCACCCAACCCTGGCTTTCAGAACAAGACTTCGTCTCAAGCTCCAAGATCGAGTGCTCTGTATCACCGTCCGCTTTCAGAGGTCACGTGCAACAAGTGCCAACAGAAGGGTCACTATGCCAACAAGTGTCTCAACCAGAGGCGTCTTCCTCCTCCTCCTCCTGTCAGATCGGCAAGTACAGCTGTGGTCAAGCATAATCCCAAGCATGCCAAGGTCAATTTGATGAATGCAGCTCAGGCAGAGGACTCGTCAGATGTGATCATGGGTAACCTTCCTGTTAATGATATTCCCGCAAAAGTTCTTTTTGACACTGGTGCATCGCATTGCTTCATCTCGAGACCGTTTACAAATAGGCATGAATTGGTTTCGCAAGTTTTGCCTAGTCCTTTAGCAGTTGTCTCTCCCGGTAAGCGCATGCAGGCTAACTCCATCGTTCCGGATGTTTCTATCACTTTGGGTGACTACAAGTTCTTGGCTTCTCCTACGGTTCTCGGTGACTCGGATATTGATCTTATTCTCGGAATGGATTGGCTTTCTAAGCACAAGGCTCAGCTTGATTGTGCAGCCAGGCAGATTCAATTGACTCATTCGTCTGAGGATGTAATTGTCTTTGCCGCTCGTGATGATACCATTCGTCTGTTTTCTCTCAATGAGAAGGGTGAATTGGATGCCATCTCTCAAATTCCAGTCGTTTGCGAATACCAAGACGTCTTTCCAGAAGAGCTTCCAGGAATGCCTCCGCACCGGCCAGTTGAATTCGTTATTGATCTTGAGCCTGGCACGGAACCTGTGTGAAAATGTCCTTACAAGATCGGACCTAAAGAGTTGAAGGAGCTGAAGAAGCAACTCGATGAGCAAGAAAGAATGGGTCTCATCCGACCTAGTTCTTCTCCGTGGGGTTGTGGTGTTCTTTTTGTGAAGAAGAAGGATGGAACGGACCGACTTTGTGTTGATTACCGTCCAGTGAACAAGAAGACCATCAAGAACAAATACCCACTTCCCAACATCAATGAGCTGTTCGAACAACTCAAAGGTGCTCAAGTATTCTCAAAGCTTGATCTCCGTATGGGTTATCACCAGATTCGCATTCGTGAAGAAGATATTCCCAAGACAGCATTCAGAACAAGCTTTGGTTCATATGAATACACTGTCATGTCTTTTGGCCTCGCCAATGCTCCTCCGACGTTCTCTCGCATGATGAACTTCATCTTCAATGCCTACACCAATGACTTCGTTTTGGTCTATCTTGACGACATTCTGGTTTTCTTGAAGAACAAGGAAGATCATGCCAAGCACTTGCGTTTGGTTCTTGATAAGCTCAGAGAACATCAGTTCTACGCCAAGTTCTCCAAGTGTGAATTTTGGCTCGATGAGGTTCTTTATCTTGGTCATATCATCTCTGCCAAGGGCATTGCCGTGAATCCTGAGAAGGTGTCTGCAATTGTGAATTGGGAACCTCCTCAGAATGTGAAGCAACTCCGCAGTTTTCTCGGTCTCGCAAGCTATTGCCGAAGATTCATTGAAAACTTTTCTAAGATCGCGAAGCCTCTCTCTAATCTTCTTCAGAAGCACGTCGAGTACATTTGGTCTCGAGAGTGTGATATTGCTTTCAACACTTTGAAAGAGAAATTGTTCACTGCTTCAGTTCTGACTCCGCCTGATGAATCCAAGCCGTACGAGGTCTTTTGTGATGCCTCTCTCCAAGGTCTTGGCGCAGTTTTGATGCAAGAGAAGAAAGTTGTTGCTCATACATCTCGCCAGTTGAAGCCTAATGAGAAGAGCTACCCCACTCGTGATCTCGAGTTGGCGGCAATTGTGCATGCTCTTTTGACTTGGAGACATCTTCTATTGGGAAGAAAAGTGGACATTTTCACTGATCACAAGAGTCTCAAGTACATCTTCACTCAGCCTACTCTCAACCTCAGGCAAACTCGTTGGGTCAAAATGATTCAAGAGTATAATCCGAGTATTGAGTACACTCCAGGCAAGGCTAATGTGATTGCTGACGCTTTGAGCAGGAAAGCTTACTGCAACAGTCTGATTATCAAGCCTTATCAACCCGAGCTTTGTGAAGCTTTCCGCAAACTTAATCTGCAAGTTGTTCCTCAAGGTTTCCTCGCCAACCTTCAAGTCTCTCCTACCTTGGAAGACCAGATTCGCCAAGCCCAGCTTCTTGATGCTATGGTGAAAAAGGTGAAGATTGGGATTGCCAAGAGTCAGTCCAAGTACAAGTGCTACCGCCTTGATACAAGGACACTCCCTTCTTTGAGGATCGTATTGTTGTGCCCAAAGGTGACCTCCGTAAAGTGATCATGAACGAGGCTCACAATTCTCTCCTCTCCATCCACCCTGGGAGCACGAAGATGTGTCAGGACCTTAAGCAAGCTTATTGGTGGACTCGAATGAAGCGCGAGATCGCTCAATTCGTGAATGAATGTGATGTCTGCAGAAGAGTGAAGGCAGAACACCAAAGGCTAGCTGGTCTCCTCCAACCTCTTGCCATTACAGAATGGAAGTTTGACCGCATTGAGATGGACTTCGTGACTGGGTTTCCAAAGTCCAAGCGTGGCAATGATGCTATATTCGTTGTCATCGACAAACTCACCAAAGTGGATCACTTTCTGCCTATCAAAGAGTCGATCACTGCAGCTCAATTGGCGGAACTCTATACCTCTCATATTGTCTCTCTGCACGGTATTCCTTAAGTGATCTCTTCAGACAGTGGCATCATCTTTACCTCGAAGTTTTGGGATTCTTTCCAGAAGGCCATGGGCACCAAGATCCGCTTCAGCACAGCTTTCCATCCTCAAACAAGCGGTCAAGTTGAGCGTGTCAACCAGATTCTTGAAGATATGCTCAGGGCTTGTGTGATCTCCTTCGGCATGAAGTGGGAGGATTGTCTTCCTTATGCTGAATTCTCCTATAACAACAGTTTTCAAGCAAGTTCGGGCAAGGCCCCTTTTGAAATTCTGTATGGCAGGAAGTGCCGTACCCCTCTCAACTGGTCTGAAACCGGTGAACGTCAGCTTTTGGGTAATGACTTAATCACAGAAGCAGAAGAAATGTGCAAAGTCATTCGAGATAACCTCAAAGCAGCCCAATCCCGCCAGAAGAGCTACTATGATAGTAAGCACCGTGATTTGGCTTTCGAGATCGGAGATCATGTTTACCTCCGTGTCTCCCCTATGAAAGGTACTCGTCGCTTTGGTATCAAAGGGAAGCTTGCCCCTAGATACGTGGGACCTTTCAAGATTGTCAGCAAGAGAGGCGACCTCGCCTATCAACTCGAGCTTCCTTCAAACTTTGCAAATGTTCATGACGTGTTCCATGTCTCTCAGCTTCGAAAGTGCTTCAAGACTCCTGACCGCACCGTCAACTTCGAGGACATTGAGCTCCAAGAAGATCTCTCTTATCGTGAGCACCCAGTTGCTATTCTTGAAGAGACTGAACGCAAGACTCGCAACAAGTCAATCAAATTTCTCAAAGTCAAGTGGTCACACCATTCCGACCGTGAAGCTACCTGGGAACGCGAGGATCACCTCCGTTCTGAGTACCCGGCGTTCTTTCAGTCCTAGATCTCGGGACGAGATCTTTTCGTAGTGGTGGAGTGTTGTAACACCCCGGATGTAACTTTCCCAATTTGTACTCCAACTCTTGCCGTTTCCGGCGTTAAGTTATTTTATTTCCTCGGGTTCGGGTTTTGTCTCCGTGTGTTGTTGTCTTTGTCATGCATCTCATATCATGTCATCATGTGCATTGCATTTGCATACGTGTTCGTCTCATGCATTCGAGCATTTTTCCCGTTGTCCGTTTTGCATTCCGGCGCTTCGTTCTCCTCCGGTGGCCAATTCTAGCTTTCTTTCGTGTGTGGGATTAAACATTTCCGGATTGGACCGAGACTTGCCAAGAGGCCTTGGTTTACTACCGGTAGACCGCCTGTCAAGTTTCGTATCATTTGGACTTCGTTTGATACTCCAACGGTTAACCGAGGGACCGAAAAGGCCTCGTGTGTGTTGCAGCCCAACACCGCTCGAATTTGGCCCAAAACCCACCAAACTCTGCTCCATGTCCTAGAGCCTTCGATCATGATCGCGTGGCCGAAAACCGCACCTCATTTGGACTCTCCTAGCTCCCTCTATGCCTATATATACACCCCCCATTCTAAATCTCGGATTCTCTCCCCCCTAACCCTAAAAAAAACCTCTCTCCGCCGCACCGGACGTGTCCGGACGAGCCGGATAACGTCCGGATCTCACCTGCGGCCTCCCGCAGCCAGTGGCATGCCGCCACGTGACCAACGCCGTCCCTCACCCGCCGCGGCCCGGGAGGCCCAAACCGGGCCCCCGCGAGCCCATCCGCCGCCGCCCGCGCCTCCTAGTGCCCGCGCCCGAGCGCCGCCGCCTCCCTCGGCTCCGGTGGCCGGCGCCGCCGCGCCGCATCGCCGCCGCATCACCGGACTTCGCCGCTCGCCGCCTCCTCCGCCTCGCCGTCGTCGCCGACCACCGCGGCGACCCGAGCCGCCGCCGCCCCGGTCTCCGCCGCCTCGGCCCCGCTTCGTCCTCGCCGTCCGGCGACCTCGGCCCCCCTCTCTCCGGCGAGCTTCGTCCGATTCCGGTGAACAGGAGCATGAACTCCGGCGAGCTCAGATCTGGCCTCGGTTCGCGCGCCGCGAGGAACCCTAGATCTAGCGGTTGACTTTTCCCCTCTCCTCCTGAATTTTTATGCATACTTTGACCTGTGATATCTCCGCATCCGTAGCTCCGATTTGGGCATATAGCATATCAAAATGTTCGCCTCGACGAGTACATCATTTCATTCCATTGCATCATTTTCATTTGAGCTCATCTTGATGCCCGAAATGCTGTTAGAAGAGGCCTTCGTGAGTTAATTGTCAGATCTGCTAGTTCATCTTAGACTTTTGTCATTTTTGCCATGATTATTGTGTGCATGATATGCCTGTGAGTCCTTCATATGTTTTGTTAAGCATCTTGTTATCTTTCCAGAGGTGCAACCCATGCATTTTTGTGATGTGTGTGGTGACTTGTGCAAGCTTGCAAAGTGAGGCACCCGGTGAATCTGTTTTCAGAGACTTAGTAGTTTTCACCAAGTCTGGGATTATTTAGTTCATGATGCCATATGTTCTTGTTGATTCCTAGTGATCCGTGCCTCTTTTGAGGATGATCAGTAAGGGAGTTTTGTTAATCCTGTAGTGCTCTATCCATCCATGTCTTTGTTTGCAATTATGGAGCACCCTAGCTTGAGTCAATCGAGCTCTACTTTTGCTTCGTTGCGAATCTGGGCAGATCGTCAACTTGTTTGCGATTTTGCCGATGCTATTGTAGTTGATCCATGCATGCTATGCCTTTGTTCTTGCCATGTCTAGCTTGTATTTTGTGCCTTCTTAGTGGATGTATGCTTGCCTTTCCATGACTTGCACTGTAGTGAGTGCATCGAGCTCGTAAACATGCCTTCGTGAGTTATATTTCAGCCATGTTCGTGTGCTTGTTACTATATTTTCTGCTCCCTTTTGGCTCCAGGTCACTAAGGGACTTTTGTTAAGCTTGTTGAGTAGCTCCATGCCATGTCTTTCTTTGTCATGTTCAGGTCCTGTAGCATGTTGTTTTGTTGCTCCGAAGAGGGCTATATGATCTGAAATTCCAAACAAGTGTTAATTTCACTAAGTCTGAGATCTGTTTTACCATTTGCATTTTTGCCATGCTTGTTCGAACCTGTTGATGGATGATTTGGCCGTAGCTCAGTGCTAGACTTTTGTTAAGCATCTTGTGTGCATCCCTGCCATGTATTTTGTTGTCATGTTTGGTGGCTGTAGCATGTTCATCTCATTGCATTTAGATGCCTACTTGCTGTAAATCGCAGACCGGTGTCATTTTGAATCGCTTGCCATTTCCAAACCGTAACTCCGATTCCGGCGTTCTTTATATCGTTTTCAAGCGATTTCGTCTCATCTTTCCAGTGGCACCCTTGGAATTCCAAGTTGAGGCCAGGTTCATGCATTTCCTGTCATATCTTGCATTTTGCATCCCGCATCGCATCCCGCATAGCATATCATCATTTCATCATATTGCTTGGTCTTGCACGTGGTTGATTGTATCCTTGTTGCTTGTTTGTCTTGTTTGGGTAGAGCCGGGAGACGAGTTCGCTAACGAGGAGCCCGTTGAGTTTGCTTTTGAGGATCCAGTCAACTCTGCACATCCGTGCAGGCAAGATGATCATACCCTCGAAATCACTACTATCTTTGCTATGCTAGTTTGCTCGCTCTTTTGCTATGCCATTGCTACGATGCCTACCACTTGCTTGTCAGCCTCCCAAATTGCCATGTCAAACCTCTAACCCACCATTGTCCTAGCAAACCGTTGATTGGCTATGTTACCGCTTTGCTCAGCCCCTCTTATAGCGTTGCTAGTTGCAGGTGAAGATTGGAGGCCGTTCCTTGTTGGAACATCTTTTATTTACTTGTTGGGATATCATTATATTGCCTTGTTATCTTAATGCATCTATATACTTGGTAAAGGGTGGAAGGCTCGGCCTCTCGCCTAGTGTTTTGTTCCACTCTTGCCGCCCTAGCATCCGTCATATCGGTGTTATGTTCCCGGATTTTGCGTTCCTTACGCGGTTGGGTTATAATGGGAACCCCTTGATATTTCACCTTGATTAAAGCTTTTCCAGCAATGCCCAACCTTGGTTTTACCATTTGCCACCTAGCCTTTTCTTTCCCTTGGGTTCTGCAGACTCAAGGGTCATCTTATTTTAACCCCCCCGGGCCAGTGCTCCTCTGAGTGTTGGTCCACCTGTCAGCTACCGGTGGCCACCAGGGGCAACTCTGGGCTGGCCTACCCGTACCTAGGACAATCTGAGTGTGCCCTGAGAAAGAGATATGTGCAGCTCCTATCGGGATTTGTCGGCACATTCGGGCGGTGTTGCTGGTCTTGTTTTAACCTGTCGAAGTGTCTTGAGTTACCGAGATACCGAGTCTGATCGGAACGTCTTGGGGGGAGGTCTATTCCTTCGTTGACCGTGAGAGCTTGTCATGGGCTAAGTTGGGACTCCCCTGCAGGGATTGAACTTTCGAAAGCCGTGCCCGCGGTTATGGGCAGATGGGAATTTGTTAATGTCCGGTTGTAGATAACTTGAACCTTAACTTAATTAAAATGAATCAACCGAGTGTGTTACCGTGATGGCCCCTTCTCGGCGGAGTCCGGGAAGTGGACACGGTGTTGGAGTAATGTTTGCGCAGGCTGCCCTCTAGTTTCTCGCTCGTGCTTTGCCTCCTCTTCTCGCTCTCTTTTGCGAATAAGTTAGCCACCATACATGCTAGTCGCTTGCTGCAGCTCCACTCATATGTTACCTTGCCTTACCTATAAGCTTGAATAGTCTTGATCGCGAGGGTGCCAGATTGCTGAGTCCCTGTGGCTCACAGATTCCTACTATACCAGATGCAAGTCCAGGTGATTCCGCTCCAGGTGACGATTATGAGCTCAAGTGGGAGTTCGACGAAGACTCTCAACGATATTATGTTTCCTTTCCCGATGATCAGTAGTGGTGCCCAGTTGGGGGTGATTGGGACTGTGTCGCATGTTGGGTTGTCTTTTATTTTGGCGCCGTAGTCGGGCCTTGAGTGTATGGATGATGTAATGTTATTTATGTATTTGATTGACGTGGCGAGTGTAAGCCAACTATGTTATCTCCCCTGTATTATTCATATTATATGGGATGTTGTGAAGATTGCCTAACTTGCGACATATGCCTTCAATGCAATTATGTCTCTAAGTCGTGCCTCGACACGTGGGAGCTATAGTCGCATCGAGGGTGTTACACAAGCCTCATGGTTCCGGTAGGGAAGGCGTGTCACCTTTCTGGACGAAAAGAGATTCATTGCCTCTTCTCGCCTTGATTTTTTTCTAGATACAACATAGACCAACATGAGTGTTATCTTATAATTTGGAATTATTCGGGATTCGTTTGGACATTTTTATACATTAACCGAGTTTTCTAGGCAGTTTACGTCCATAATAAAAATTTGAACTACATGCACATGCTCCAGTGTAGCAAATTGGGTTGAAAAATCCTATGTGTAGGTCACATGCAAGAATTAGGAATGAACTTCAAACACCTCGGCATCGTGCCTCGGTCGCAAGCATTGAGATACTTGGTTTTAAAATCCAAAACTCGTCTGAAATTCATGAAACTTGGCATGCTATCATGGAATGGCACCAACATGCTGTGGTACATGTCCAATTCGAGAGAAGCGCATGAATCAACAGCCAACATAGGCATTTTGAAACAAATAGATGCCACGTTATCATCTCAAACATTTGTATAATTTAAATCGTCGGTGTTCTGCTAAACATTCACGTGACGCTAGGTGTCACACTTTTAATGGCTAGGAGGTGTCATGCAAAAAAGTTGCTTTAGTAGATGGGAGGCGTGCGAGGACGGTCCGCTGCACAGGCTGGCCGGGAGGCGTCCAAGATGTCCTCCAATGTGTTGGCTCATTGGGAAGCGTGCGAGTTGCACGCTACGCAGGCTCACGAGGACGCTATTAGAATCGGGGCTCCACGGACCCGAGAAAGGTTCGAAATCTAGGGTGTGGTCATAGAACTCCACTAAGCTCGAGCTCACTGCCCACTGCCTCACGGCGATGCTTAGGCACGCTCGAGCGAAAGGGCAGAAGAACACAGACACGGTAGTTTACCCAGGTTTGGGCCACCTTGCAGTGTAAGACCCTACTCTTGCTTTATGGATGGATTGCCTCACGAGGGAGGATGAGTATGTGAGTACAAGTGACCTCGGGAGACTTCCGGGGGGTCTGGATCGAATCCCCTCTAAGGTGGCACCATAGCTATACTTATATTGGCCCTGGTCCTCTTCCCCCAAAACACTAGGTGGGAAGGGTTGCCACAACAACCAATTTCAAAGGGGGACAGCGGTATAGCTTATCTAGAATAAAGGTGGCCTTCGCCTGCTAAAGCTCCTTGCCATGACGCGTCAGTGGGCTCGGTGGTGACCTCCGTCCTAGCGAGCCGCCATCCTGGTCTTCTTACACCAAAGTGGCAACCTTTAGGGATTGCTTCGGGAACCAACATGATGTGCTTGCTCCCTTAGCACGAAAGAGGAAAACATCTTTTATCCGTGCCTATTGGCGCCCTTCTGGCTCCACTCGTCGTGGATCGCGTCACCCATGTGCAGCACGAGGTGGGGCTCGGCGAGCCTAGACATATCCACCCCGTGAGGGGCCTTGGGACACAGCTTCGAGAGGCTACCCTGCGCGAGGCCCTTAGGGAGCTCTTGAAGATGCATGCTGACGTACACCTCACGAGGCTTGGGCACTCGCGAGGGTCCTGCTCATGAAGCCTTCAAGTTGGGCTGTGCTAGGCCCATAGAATGCACCATGACATGGGCCGCAGGCAGATCGGCCTGGGTACCACTAGTCCCATGGGCCCGACAGTAGCCCTCGGGCCCGCGACACGCACGACACCGCCCATTGAGGGAGGGGCGAAACGACTCAGGCCCCAATCGCCTGCGAGTGAGGCCTGACACATGGCGTGCAATGGGGCATGATATGCCCCCACTTCCACGACGCCTCGATAACTGCCCGACTGACATAAAGCTGGCCTGCGCTGGCTATGTAGCCATCATTACTTTCCCACGCGCTCGTCATTCGGCACCTTCCTTCTGGAGCATGCTCGCCTCTCCTTCACTAGACCACGCCGCTCTCGCCCCACTGGGCCGCCATGGTGCCCCAAGCAAGAGGAGCAAGGCGGCGGTGGCGGCAGAGAGCCGACAAAGGTTAGAAACTGCCCTGTGCCGGTCCATAGTGCCCAACCTCAAGTGGCTCGACAAGGTCCGCCTGATGATCGTAGATGACTTCAATGAGTGGGGGCAACAGAGATTTGGCCCGCCTCGCGACCTTTCGCCACTTTGGATGCCAGCAACATCGCCATTCATCTTCACGCGATCTTCTCTTGCTTGTTGCCCCCGTTCTCAAACTTCTTCAACACTGTGCTCTCGTACTATTAGGTGCACGCGCTGCACCTAGACCTGAAATCCATTTTCGTCCTTTCATCCTTCGCCTTCCTATGTGAAGCCTTTGTGGGTGTGACTCCCTCGATAGCTACTCCACCATTTTTTTTCCTTCGGCTAACCGCTGGCGTCCAGTGCTCCAAATGCGCATCACTCTGTGTCGTCCGCGCAAGGCTAGCGACGACACATGGAGATCATCCACGACGTGGAGGGCTTCAGGCGGCAATGGGTGTACATGGACGTGGCCCAGTTCAGCCCCCTCATATTGTTTCCGTCATCCCCGGCAGTGGCGAGCTCTAGATGGGCGCATGAGAGGCTTAATGACCCAAGGCTGTCGTGGGTCATGGCGAGGATGGCCAATCTAAGGGCGGCGGGAGTGACAACGGTGGTCAGGGAATTCCTCTGTCGGCGAATTTCCACCCTTCAACGCCACTCCTTCCCCATGTGGACCTTCACCGGCCCAGAAAACACTATGCGTCTCCAAACAGGTCGCCTGCCTCCCGACGTGCTAATTGGAATATTCCGAGTCCTGACCAGCGAAGAGGCAAGCAAGCTCCCCAGGCAAGGGTCCCCCCTATATAACTACATGATGATGGAGGCCTTTGTTATGAGGATGTCGTGCTTCGATCAGTGGGGGCCGCTTCCCGAAGGCTATGAGGGTCCTAGAGCCAGAAGGCTTCGCGGGTGGAATACCCCTGGCCATAGCAGCGGAGGGCGGTGGTGACCCATATACTCGGGGCGCCCGCCCATAGGCCCCTGTACCGGCAGACACCGGTAGCGATGCCCCACCCAGGGCAGTGCCACCACCCCTGGCTTGATGAGCAGTGTGCAGAGTCCCAGGACGACGATCCGCAGACCGCGCGCCCCTGGGAGGAGGATCAGGTTGGAGAGCAGCATCGGCGCACTGCCGAGGTTGTTGAAGAAGAGTAAGTGGGTCAACATGGACAAGTAAGCGCTTTGCCCTCCCCGCCTCCAGCGCAACAAGCATACCTAAGATCTTTCTTCTCGTGGGCCCTCTTTAGGCGAGAAGGCGAAGGAGCCCCCAAGCCGAGCGGCCGCCTCCTTGTCGCTCTCCGCGACCGTGAGATGCAGCGGAGGCGTGGCTCACCAAGGCACCATTATCGCGCCCGGTTGATAGGCGCTGGGCATGGAACAACCATGCACCCCTCTGTCCCCCCAAGTAGTCCTGCATGTGTGGGGTGACGGCGATACTTCTGAGGGAGCCTTCGGCGATCTGCTCCCCTGCCTCCTGGGCATCCACCGTTGAAGCCACCAAGCCGGTGAAGGCGGGGCCATCGGCCAGTACGCCAACCCACACCGGCGCCCAAGGAAGCCGCGGACTAGCAGCCTCTTGTATGAAGGCGCGGAGCCCACATGGCGCATCGCCCTTCCCAAGAGGGACAGAAGAGGCATCAGCCAGCTTCCAGCCCCTGACGGGTGCAGCCTATTCTTCTCATCTCGAGGCAGCAGGCGGGAGCACGAGGCTTAGCCCTGGTCGGTCCTTGGCGCTCGTGAGCGGCCGAGCCGCGGTCAGGCACGATCTTCTATAGAACACGAAGGGCGTGCTGAGCCAGCTCTAGGTGGAGCTTCATGACGTTAATGCACGCCTTGCGGATGAGCATCTGCACCTGGTGCTCGGGGTGGCACCAGCTTGAGGTGACTGTTAAGTTTAGCGTCGTCCAGCATGATTCTGCCCACTCAAAGTACGAGGAGTCCTCCGCCGCGGCGAAGAAAGCTTGTGCGTGTGCTCTCTAGGAGGATGAGGAAGCAAAACGGTGGTGCGAGGCGACAGAGGCTCACGAGCAAGAGCTTATAGCTTCAAACGCCATCCTCGAGTAGCAAATCCAAGCATGCAGACACGCCCTCTCCACCTCCATGGGCTAGTGATGCGAGAGGCAGGCCTCCAGGCCCTTGAGCAGGAGCTAGTGCTGACGTTGTTCGACAAGAGTCTGAAGCGCGAGCTGCTGGAGGTGTCAGACCACCATGTTGCAGCCGCTGAAGCTTCTATTGTTGGGGATCGTAGCAGAAATTTACAATTTTCTACGCATCACCAAGATCAATCTATGGAGTAATCTAGCAACGAGGGGAAGGAGAGTGCATCTACATACCCTTGTAGATCGCCAAGCGGAAGCGTTCAAGTGAACGGGGTTGATGGAGTCGTACTCGTCGTGATCCAAATCACCGACGATCCTAGCGCCGAACAGACGGCACCTCCGCGTTCAAAACATGTACGGAACGGAGACGTCTCCCACGCCTTGATCCAGCAAGGAGGAGGGATAGATTGAGGAAGAGAGTCCAACAGCAGCACGACGGCGTGGTGGTGATGGAGTGGCAGTTCTCCGGTAGGGCTTCGCCAAGCTCACGCGAAGGAGGAAAGGTATTAGAGGGGAGGGGCTGCGCCAGGTTCAAGGGTGTGGCTGCCCTCCCACCCGTCCACTATTTATAGGTGGGGAGAGGGGGGGCCGGCCCCCTTTAGATCCCATCTAGGGTTGGGGCGGCCGCCAAGGGGGGAGGAGTGCCTCCCAAGTCAAGTGGAGGCCCTCCCCCTTAGGGTTTCCCCTCTCCCATGCGCATGGGCCTTGGGGGGGCTGGTGCCCTTGGCCCATTAAGGTTAGGGCGCCCCCCTACAGCCCATGCTGCTGTATTGGATGTGGTAGAACATTTTCCAGACCTCCGGACCCCTCTGGAATCCTTCGGAATCTTCCGGAAGCTTCCCGGTACAATACCGGAAAAAAAACCGAACTTTTCCCGGAACCCGAACAACAACTTTCCATATATGAATCTTCACCTCCGGACCATTGCGGAACTCCTCGTGACGTCCGGAATCTCATCCGGGACTGTGAACAACATTCGGTAATCACATACAAGTCTTCCTAATAACCCTAGCGTCATCGAACCTTAAGTGTGTAGACCCTACGGGTTCGGGAACCATGTAGACATGACCGAGACAACTCTCCGGCCAATTACCAACAGCGGGATCTGGATACCCATGTTGGCTCCCACATGTTCCACGATGATCTCATCAGATGAACCACAATGTCGAGGATTCAATCAATCTCGTATTCAATTCCCTTTGTCCATCGGTACGATACTTGCCCGAGATTCGATCGTCGGTATCCCGATACCTTGTTCAATCTCGTTACCGGCAAGTCTCTTTACTCGTTCCGTAACACATCATCCCGTGATCAACTCCTTGATGACATTGTGCACATTATGATGATGTCCTACCGAGTGGGCCCAGAGATACGTCTCCATTTACACGGAGTGACAAATCCCAGTCTCGATTCGTGCCAACCCAACAGACACTTTCGGAGATACCTGTAGTGTACCTTTATAGCCACCCAGTTACGTTGTGACGTTTGGCACACCCAAAGCACTCCTACGGTATCCGGGAGTTGCACAATCTCATGGTCTAAGGAAATGATACTTGACATTAGAAAAGCTTTAGCAAACGAACTACACGATCTTGTGCTAGGCTTAGGATTGGGTCTTGTCCATCACATCATTCTCCTAATGATGTGATCCCGTTATCAACGACATCCAATGTCCATGGTCAGGAAACCGTAACCATCTATTGATCAACGAGCTAGTCAACTAGAGGCTTACTAGGGACATGGTGTTGTCTATGTATCCACACATGTATCTGAGTTTCCTATCAATACAATTCTAGCATGGATAATAAACGATTATCATGAACAATGAAATATAATATAATAATAACCAATTTATTATTGCCTCTAGGGCATATTTCCAACATCTATAGCTCAGCGGGTGGAGAAGGCCAATGCCTCCCTGGCCTCCAAGGAGGTGGAGGCTAACAAGAAGATCATGAACGCCCGCCGGGCGCTCGTCAAGAGCTATCGCAAAAAGGTAAAGTTTCTGGAATCCCGCTTCTGTGCCCGGCACGGGGAGCTAAGGTGCGAGATAGATGACCTTAAGAAGAGGCTACATGAAGTAGATGAGCGGCTAGAAACTTCACTAGGAGCTCAAGCCATCGCCAAGGCCTAGCTAGCATCGCTTTAGGAGCAGGTGGGGGGCATTAAATCCCTTGTGTAACGAGGGGCAGACGTAGCGAACTGGGCTCAGGGGCTGCAGCACACGTGCTCCAAGATGTTCCGGGACCTCAAGCTGAGGGCTTGTGATGCCCTGGGCTCCATCCCACTCGAGATAGACTATTTCGGCTACATTGCCTTTTTCACCAAGGTCGTGGAACAGCTCGAAGGGGGAGCTAAGAAGGTGGGTAAAATCATTGAAGAGGGAAGTCGCGGCCTCCTTTCCCAAGCGTCGATGCGCGTCTCCAGCCATCTCTTTCGCTCCGACCCTTACTTTGACTTCAAATCTATGATAGCCCCCGTCCCGGAGGTGATTCATGATGCCCTTGGGGAGTGGGTGGAAGATCACGTGGATGCGCTGAGCGCATGGTTCGCCCTTGATAGCCGTGAAGACCGGCATGGAGCTGAGGAAAACAAGGACGACGACGGCAGCAGTGTCTTGTCTCCTTAGGCCACTCCTCTTCCTTACCTGTTGATACTTAATTGTGACCTCGTGGGGCATGAGGAGGATTTGCTGGAATCCTTAATGATGTATCAAACCACGTTTTGTGTTCTCATGGGGCTTGCTTTTCCTTCACGCTTGCTTTCGTGTAGTATGTCGTTAGAACACTGCCCACAAGCGGGGCTCGACCGCCGCTGGTATTCCAGGTCGCTATGCCTGGGGAAGGCCACGAGGTGAGAGCGACAAGCCTAGCAAGTGCTCCTGAGGCAAAAAGCTTGGGGGCAGCGCACGCTCTTCGGCTCGCTTATGTGCGTCATGCGAGGACACTAGACACCAAGGCCTTTGTGGGGTGGTGCATGCGGTAGCAGGCCCACGGTGTAGAGCCAGAGGCTTGGGCTCTTAACATTGCTGGGACTGAACTAAGCATAAGCACCATACCCATCCCCCGCTCGCGTGAAGCTCATGTGGAAACAACTGAGCGCGTGTAGCACACAAAAAAGAAATGAAATCAGCAAAAACGTCATGAAGAAAACCAAATTCCTTTCTTGGAGAAAGTGCAAAACCACAGTGTTTACTTACAGGAGCCGCAACTTGTTACAAGCATAAAAAATAAAGCGGCAACCACGTCCGGCACCTTTATTTATCTTCCCGCTAGCGTGGAGCATGGGGCTTCAACTTAGGCGTGGACATGATCGTTGTTCGATTGTTCTGCTAGCATGGAGCGTGGAGCTTCCACTTGGGAATGGGTGGGAGCTCCCACGGTGCCGTGGGACGACGCACCAGGAGGCTTCGGGGCGTGTACAACCACACCTCATTCTTACGTGAGAGGGTCATGGGTAGAACTTGCGGAGGTGTTCGATGTTCCAATTGTTATGCACGGGAACCCCATCCTCCGTCTCCAGGCACGTGGCGCCTGGCCTTCCCACATGGGAGTGAGCTTGTGGAGGCCCTCCTTGGAGAGGATCTTCCATAGGACGAGGTCCACGGCCTCAAGAGTGCGAGGGTAGATGTTGCGGTTGTGGTAGCGCCGCAAGGCTTGCTGGTACCTTGCGGCACGAAGAGCGGCCTAGCGGCGGGCATCCTCGATGAGTACTAGGCCATCCTCCCGTGAGTCGCCCTAGTGTGCCTCGTGAAATTCCAGGACTCGCGGGGAACCATGCTTGAGCTCCAAGGGGAGTACCGGCTCAGCCCCGTAGACGAGGAAGAAGGGGGTCTAGCTAGTGGGCTTCATCACGGTGGTGCTGATGTACCACAGCACAGACTGTAGCTTAGCCTCAAGATTCTTCTTGAAGCCCCTGGTCTTGAGGCCCTTGAGGACTTGAGCATTGGCGCACTCAGCCTGATAGTGGCTTCGTGGGTGCGCCACCGAAGCATAGCATATCTGCGTTCCAAGGTTAGCACATTACAATCTGAAGAGGTTGCTTGTAAACTAGGAGCCATAGTCAGTGATGATACGGTTGGTGATGCTAAATCGGCTCACGAGGCCCCTGATGAACTTGTCGGTCGAGCCCGCTAGGATGGTGCACACAGGTTCCACCTCCGTCCACTTGGTGAACTTGTCAATCGCAACGTAGAGATAGCGGTAACCGCTAGCCATGCGGGGGAAGGGGCCTAGTATGTCCAGCCCCCATACCTTGAAGGGCCACGAGAGTGGGATCGTCTAGATTCCTTGTGCGGGCTGATGGGTTTGCTTGGCGTAGAACTGGTAGGCTTCGCAGGACTGGACTAGCTCGGCGGCATCGCGGAGTGCCATGGGCTAGTAGAACTAGTTGGGGAACACCTTACACGTGATGGTGCGCGACCAGGAGTGGTGCTCACTGTCTCCTCCATGATGTTAGCTAGCAACTCGTGCCATTACTCCTCTGAAATGCACCGCAGCGAGACGCCGTTGGGGCGCCTGCGGTACAGCTCGCCGTCTTGTAAGAAATAAGCGGTGGCCTAAAGAGCCTTTCTTTGAAGACACCAGCAGCGGAGGCGCGGTTGATGGCCAAAAGAGCCTTTCTTTGAAGACGCTAGGGCTCTAGGGCTTGTGGCGGGATGCTCGTTTCACAATGTAGTCGGCTTCCTTATTGATGCCATGCGGAATATGCAGCAACTCTAAACCCAAAAAATGCTTCTCGAGCTTATGTACCTATTCTAGATAGGTCGCCATGTGCTTGTCTTTTCACTTGAACTTTTTGTTGGAGAAGTTGATGAGGAGCTAAGAATCGCCCTTGATGGTGAGGCGCTTGGCTCCGAAGGTTGTGGCGACCTTGAGGCCGGCAATCAAGCCCTCATACTTCGCAATGTTGTTGGAGACCCTCCCGCCATGCTCTAAGCATAGCTGGCCAACGTAGTAAAGCTTCTCTTCTGCTGGGGAGGCGAGCACGACCCCAGCCCTTGCCCCCCTACCTAGAGATTGCGCCCTCAAAGTGCATGACCCACCCATCAGGCACCTCATCCCCAGGCTGGAGGGATTCGTCCTTACGAGGCTCCTCTGGCGGGTTTCCATCCATTCTGCCACGAAATCGGTGAGAGCGGCCCCCTTGATGACTCTGGTGGTGTAGAACTCCACCTGGAAATGCATGCAGCTTGAAGCACCATTTGGCGACCCACCCCGCGGTGTTGGGACTGTGCAACACTTTCTCCCGGGGGTATGTAGAGACGACCTTGATGGGATGGCCCTGAAAGTAATGGTGCAGCTTCTTGGAGGCGACCAGAAACACAAGGAGGAGTTTCTATTGCATAGGATAACGCACGCATCCTTCGGCACCATGCTCATGAAGTATACGGGGTGCTCGACAAGGCACATGGCTTCAGCTAGGGCTTGCTCCTGAAGGGGCACGCGGGGCTCGGGAGCGCTGGCTTGAGGCGTGGAGGGCCCGTGAGGGTTCGGAAGCTCCCGAGACCTGGGAGGTCGGGAAGCTTAGTGGGCTCGCGAGCCCTAGGGATATTTCCCTTGGCATTGACACTTTCTCCCCGCACTGCTACGAGAGCAGCGCTAGCCGTCTGTGGGGTGGCCTCTAGGTATAGGACCAGAGGCTTGCAAAAACGAGGCGCCACCATGATGGGCGGGCTCGTGAGGTACCTCTTGAGGTCTTCAAAGGCCGCGTCCGCTTTAGGTGTCCACTCGAAGGAGTCTGTCCTCTTAATTAGCTTGAAGAACAGCAAGGCGCGTTCAGCAAGGTTGGAGATGAAGCGCCCCAGGGAGGTCGCGCACCCCGCCAGCCGCTGCATTTCCTTGATGGTCCGGGAAGGTGCATCTTCTTGATGGCCTTGATTTTTTAGGGGTTGGCCCCAAACCTCCGGTGGGAGACAAGGAAGCTGAGAAGCTTGCTGGAAGGGACCCCAAAGATGCACTTGTCGGGGTTGAGCTTCAGGCTGACCTCGCGCAGATTTGCAAATGTCTCTTTCAGGTCCTTGATTAGCGTTCTAGATTCACGTGATTTGAACACGATGCCGTCGGTGTAAGCCTCCGCGTTCCTTCCCAGCTGTGGCCCTAGCATGATGTGCATCAACCGCTGGAAGGTAGTGTCTGCGCTCCTAAAACCGAATGGCATGCAGGTGTAGCAGAGCACGTCACACGGGGAGATGAAGGCCATCTTTTCCACATCTTGCACCGCCATCTTGATCTCGTCATACCCCAAGAAAGCGTCTAGGAAGCACAGTAGGTCACACTCAGCGGTGGAGTCCATGATCTGGTTGATGCGCAGGAGTGGGAAGGGGTCCTGGGGGCAGGCCTTGTTGAGGCTCGTGAAGTCGACGCATAAGAACTCTTTTCCGCCTTTCTTGAGAATGATGACCAGGTTGGTGAGCCACTCAGGATGACGCACCTCTCGAATGACCCCAACTTCTTGCAGCTTGTGAACCTCTTAGATGATGAGCGCATGCATCTTCGGCGCTTGGCATCGTGCTCTCTGCTTGACAAGAGGAGCGTTGGGGCACACCGCCAAATGTTGCTCGATCACTTTCCTCGGGACGCCTGACATATCAAACGCTTTCCTGGCAAACACGTCCTTGTTTGTCCGGAGGAAAGCGATGAGTGCGCCTTCCTACTCAGGGGACAGACTAGCACCGACGGTGACGGTAGGACCCGTGCCGCTGCCGTCAACTAATACCTTCTTTGTTTCGGCATGGTCCTGAGAGAACAGTGGCTTCTTCCTGCCAGAAGCGACCTCTGGAGGCCCGTCCCTATCTTCGGTGCTCGGCCGCGAAGCCATTGCGGCCCCTTACACACGCTTGAGGGCTCAAACTGCATCCTCCTTGCTCCCGATGACAGTAATGATGCCTCCGCTGCTGGGCATCTTGACGACATTCTAGCCGGCATGGTTTGTCGCCATGAACATGGCGAGCATGGGGTACCCTAGGATGTCGTTGTACGGAAGGCTAATGTAGGCCCCGTCGAAGTCGATGACCTCAGTGTGGTAATTGTCAGGGGTGCCGAAGGTGACGCGGAGGTGCATCTGCCCCAGGGGAGTAGTGGAGCCGTCGGCTACCCCCTGAGAAGGGCCTGGTGGGTGTCAGCTAGTAGTAGGGCACCTGGAGTATTTCAAAGGGCTCAACAGAGATCACGTTGAGGCTCGGGCCACCATCGATGTGGGTCTTGATGACCGTGGCGTTGTTGATGGTGGGAGTGCACAGCATGGGGAGTGTGTCAACAGGGGCTGCAAACTTGGGGTGGTCTCGGGAATCGAAGGTGATGACACACTCGGGCCGTGCTTGAGGTTGCAGCGCCTCGGTCTGGGGTCACGCGGCGTTCAGCCCACGAAAGAGCTGCTTGGAGTGGCTATTGGACACAGGCGCCTGGGACACGCCGAGGATGCATGCGGCCGTGTGGGGCCCCTGGAAAGTGAAACGCATGGCAAATAGTCTGTACAACTCACTCCAGGAGGAGATCGACGCTTCAGGGAGGCCGAGGAGCCAGGAGCGTGGGGCGCCCAAAAGGACTATAGGAAACCAGTTCCCATGGCCTTCCCGCCCCTGCCCACTACCAAGATGCTCTGGGCATAGAGCCAGAGAAGCTCCTTGGGGTCAGTTGCACCAACATAGTGTGGGGGCACCACCAGCTTGAACCTCACCAGCCAACTCACTTGGCAAACGTTGGTGGTGAAAGTCAGGCATCTTGCAACATTCGAGCAAGCGATGGGGTAGACGGTGATGTCTGCCGGCACGGGGAAAAGGCGGTAGCTGCCGCTCCCGGCGGGCGCCGTCCTAGCGAAGCGAGCCGCTTGGCACGAACATGATGAGGGTCCTCCATGGAGATGGTGGAGCAAGAACCGGGGTGGAGCAGAAGAGCTTTGCCCCGAGCCTCTACCCAGTGCGCCAAATGTCAGAATTGGGGCTCCGTGGACCTAAGAAACATTCGAACTATGGGGTGTGCTCATAGAACTCCACTAAGGTCCAGCTCACTGCCCACTACCTCACGGTGATGCTCCGGCATGCTCGAGCAAAAAGGAAGAAGAACACAGACACGACAATTTACCCAGGTTTGGTCCACCTTGTGGTGTAAGACCCTACTCCTGCTTTGTGGATGGATAGCCTCGCGAGGGAGGATGAGTATGTGAGTCCAAGTGACCTCGGGAGGCTTTCGGGGCATCTAGATGGAATCCCCTCTAAGGTGGCACCCTAGCTATACTTATACTGGCCCCGGTCCTCTTCCCCCAAACGACTAGGCGGGAAGGCTTGCCACAAAAACCGATTACAAAGGGGGCACTGGTACAACTTATCCTGACTAAAGGTGGTCTTCGCCTGCTAAAGTTACCTGCCCCGGCGCGTCAGTGGGCTTGATGGTGGCCTCTATCCTGGCGAGCCGCCATCCTAGTCTTCTTGCACCAAAATGGCAACCTTTGTGGATTGCTTCGGGAACCGACATGGTGTCCTTAGTCCCTTAGCACGAAAGAGGAAAACATCTTTATCCACGCCTGCTGGCGCCCTTCTGGCTCCACTCGTCGTGGCTCGTGTCACCCATGTACAGTGCAAGGTGGGGCTTGGCTAGCCTAGATATATCTGCCCCGCGAGGGGCCTCGGGAGGTAGCATCGAGAGGCTGTCCTATGTGAGACCCTTGGGGAGGTCTTGACAATGCTTGCTGATGTACACCTCGCGAGGCGGGGGCCCCCGCAAGGTTTCTGCTCATGGAGCCATGAAAATGGGTTGTGCTGGGCCCACAACATGCGTTGTTCCTTCGGTTGTAGGTAGACGGGCCTGGGTACCCCCAGTCCCACGGGCTTGACAGATGCGGGCCCTTTGACTTCCATGGCCGCCCGCCTCACTCCCAACCTCTCCATTAATGGGGCTCGAGCCGCTGTTTAATATGGTGACCTTACTCTTTGCCTCCCATTCCAATCCCGCAGTTCTCCACCAATGCCATGGCACTGAAGGATCATCTGGCACTAGTCTTCGATTTTGGTGAAGTCGACTCCGAGCTAAACAAGGTACAAAATGAGGAGGAATGGGGCCTCATGGACAAGCCCGTGAACGAGCTGTCCATGGCGGTCGTTGTCAGATTCGGGTCTGTGCAGACCCAAGAAAGGTTCGAACTCGGGGGCATGTGCGAAGAGCTCAATCTCCCTAGCTTCCTAACTTGTTGATATCATGGCCTAGCTTGATGAACGGGAAACGAAAGAGACACGGTAGTTTACCCAGGTTGGGCCACCTTGTGGTGTAAGACCCTATTCATTCTTTTTGGTGGATTGGCCTCGCGGTGGGCTGAGGATGAACTAGTACAGGGGAAGAAAAACTTCAGGAGTTCTGTTCCAGTGTTGGTGTGAGCTGGTGATGGTTTAGATGGTCTGATTGATCCGTCCTCTCTATGGTGGTGGCTAAGCTATATTTATAGTGACATTGGTCCTCTTCACCCAAAATGAAGGCGGGGATGGCTCCCACAATGACCAAGTTTGAAGGGAGAAAAATAGTGCATCTTATCCTGACGAAAGGTGGTCTTTGCCTACATAGCTTCTGGTCGTGACATAGTGGTGAGATCGGCGATGACCTCCCTACCGTCCTGGTGGTCTTGGTCTTGTAGCATGGAAATTTAAACCTTTTGCTGGTTCCTCTGGACTCTGCACCTGTACTTCCCTCCTTAGCACCAAAGAGGAAACTTGCTATACTGCGTCCGCTGGTGCCCGCCTGGCCTTAGTCGTCATGGTTTGCGTCACCTTAACCTCAAGAGATGAGCGCCGACATAGGAATCTCCACTCCTCAGGAGCCGACTTAGGGAGGCCGCCCTGTCTGGAGGTCTTGGTGTCGTACGCCTCGCGAGGCTTGGCCCCTCTCGAGGGTCTTGTGTTGATGGAGCCACGGCGTGGGCCGAAGGTAGGCAAGTCTGGGTACCCCGGTTCCTATAATGCCAACAGTACGCCCCGGGTCCAAGGCGTGGTCGAACTCGGCTTCGAGGCAAAGCCAAAGGGCAAGGGCAAAGTGCCATGGGCCCCAATCACCTGTGGACCCGGTCGACGTGTGGCGTTTGATGGGACGTGGGCGTCTCCACTTCCCTACGCAGCCTCGGCAACCGCCAGACTTAACAGATGCCTGTTGCAAGCATGGCTCAACCACCATTGCCTGCTGCGCCTGTCCTCCTCTTCCGCCTTTCCTATGAGCTTGCACCTTCACCACCATATTACACGGAAGTGGCCATCCACTTCCGCCGCCATTGCTCCGGGGTTGCAGAAGAAAGGGGAGGCTCGCGCGCCAGCAGAATCTCCACTTGGGTTGGAGCCAGTGCTTGGTCGGTCGATGTTGATCAACCAGGAGGGACTGGACAAGGTCTGGCCGGCTCTAGCCGCTGATTCCAACGAGTGGAAGGTGACAACGGTCTGGCCTGCCTCCCGGGCCCAGATCGACATGGAGGTCAGCGAGATCCCCATCCACCTTCATGCTCTCCTGGCCGGCTTGGTCCCCCCACCTTTTTCTAATTTCTTCAATGTCGTGCACTCGCATTATCAGATCCATGCGCTGCATCTGGATCCCGGGTCAATCGTTCTCCTTGCTGCTTTTTCCTTTCTGTGCGAGGCCATCGTGGGCGTCACCCCATCTGTGGCCCTGTTTCGCCATTTCTTCTCGCTTCATCTGGCTGACGACAGACAATTCTCAGGATGCATGTCATTCTAGGTGGTGGTGGCGATGACTGACCTTGGCATCGACTTCACGCTCCGCCTAGATTTAACGAGATTCTGGGAGCAGTGGGTGTATGTGGATGCCACCATGTGCAGCCCGCGGGCGTTGGCGGAACCGAGGTCTGGCTGGGGCATGTGAAGCTGGTCGACCAGTGGCTCACCCGCGTCTGGTCCAGGTTGGACAAGTTGAAGGAGGAAGGGGTGACAGTGCCGATGGTGGTGAGGGAGTTCATCCGGTGGTGCATCACCCCGCTCCAGCACCACTCTCGCCCAATGCGGGCCTTCACCGGCCCCAAAGACCCCATGAGGCTTCAGGTTCCCTTGCTTCCCTCCAAGATGCTGCAGGCGGTGCTCCAACTCCTGACGGGTGACCTGACGCTTGCCGTGCTCTCAGCTGACAAGTGCCTCTTGTACAACTGCTCGAATGGGGAGGCCTTCGCAAAGCAGATGCCCTGCTTCGACATGTTAGGCTGCAACCAGAGGGCTTTGAGGGGCCTCGCAAGAATCCCATCTTGGTGGCTCATATGCTTGCCCATCCGGTGGGGCATGCCCCTATTGTGGTTACAGGGCGACGAGCGATGTTGAGCGCTCCTGAGGCGATCGCTGGGGAGCAGTCACCATCAAGTGCTCCTGAGGTGACTGCTCCTGAGGCTCCATCAAGTGCTCTTGAGGTCACTGCTCCTGAGGCTCCATCAAGTGCTCCTCAGGAGACAGCTCCTGAGGCTTCGTCAAGTGTTGCTGAGGTGACTGCCCGTAGCCCAGCCGCAACAGGCAAGGCACCAACCCTCGACACACCTCGTTTGGACCTTTGGACGCTTCGCGAGAGGAAAGGGCTCTCGAGCTATAGTGGTCGCGCCCCCTGGCCCCTGAATTAGAGGAAGTGGATAGCCGTGGACGAGTAAGAACCTTATCTTCGTGGATCTTTGTGTGTCGCGTCCTTTTCAAACTCTCGTTCCTTAGAATCCCTTCAGTTGCGGTGGTGAAACCTCCTCGGGTGCGTATTTCGGAGGCCCTTGGCATGCTCACAATTTCAGCCCCTTGCGTCAAGCACCCGCGCGGGGCACAGGGCTGGCCCGCGAGGTGGAGGTGCCGCTGGAAGGCCGTAAGCCTATGTTCCCAGGACCTTTCCTCCATGGCCATTTCTGGGGTACAGGGGGCATGCTGAGGGCTCCTCCACTGGTGCTCGTTGGTGGCTTGGCAGCCCCAGCGTCGGCGTCATCCTCGAGCGTCGGGGCCAAGCCGCGAAGCCCCTCCGCCGAGGCCCAGGGATCTGCTAAAGGAGCGTCGGCCTCCGGCCCCCTGCGGAAGACGAGTGAGTCATCCTGCGCCTCCCTAGAAGCACCTAGCACGGAGGAAGGGCTCGGCCGCGCGCTGGAGCTCGCACACGGGCGTAGTGCCATCCGCCATGACCTTTTCCATGAAGAGATGAGGACGCTAGGTCATCTTGGTGGAGAACTTGTCGACGGCAAGGCACGCCTCGAGGTGGAGGGCCTCCGCCTATCACGCAAGTGGCATCAGCTAAAGGTCGCCATCAACCTCGGGCATCTGCAGCATGAGCGTGCCTGGGCAGATGCCACGGTGTCCCTCGCAGATTCCTGCGAGGCCTGCGCCCGTGCTCTGGAGGAGGCTAGTGACGCTGACCGCCGCCGTGAGGCGGCCGAGGAGCGAGACAGGGAGCTTCAAGATTTGAACGCCGCCCTTGGGCGGCAGGTCCTAGCGCGCAGGGCCGCCCTAGCGGCACCGCCGAGCATGGCCCTCTCCGATGAGAAGGAAATCCATGCGCGTGAGGACGCGCTAGTGCTTGAGGTCTTGGAGCAC
Source organism: Triticum aestivum (assembly GCF_018294505.1). Taxonomy (NCBI): domain Eukaryota; kingdom Viridiplantae; phylum Streptophyta; class Magnoliopsida; order Poales; family Poaceae; genus Triticum; species Triticum aestivum. Next base: position 286,614,426 of record NC_057797.1, on the reverse strand, counting down.
AGCCTGGAGCTCGAGAGGCTAGAGGTGAGGGAGCGGCAAGCAGCCATAGCTGAGGACGCCATTGCCGCTCAGGAAGCCAGGGTCCAGCAGGAGATTGACCAAAAGGTGGCAATGATCCGTGAGGCTCTTGTTGATGAGTACCGTTGGGAGTTGAGGCTCCAGGAGACCCGCTTCCAATAGCAGCAGGTCGAGTTGTAGGGCAGGACCGACGCCCTTAGGGCGAAGCTGGCCGCAGCAGAGCTGCGCGAGATGGCCACCAAGGAGGTTCGGGCCTCCGCCCAAGCTGGCTTGTCCTCACTTCAGTACTAGGTCGCGGGCATCACATCCCTTGTGGAGAAGGCTACAAACAACGCAAGCCGCCGTGGGACGATGCACCACGAGCGTTCCTTGATGCTTGAGGACCCCATTGTCAGGGCCAACCGGTCCTTGGACACCATATGTGAAGAGAGCATCTCACGCCCGCACAAAGATGATGATGTCGGCTATCTCCACTTCTTTACTCAAGTCGTGACCCGCCTGGAAGACCAGGCCACAAGGGCTCGCCAGCTTCTCAAAGAGAGAAGCCAGGGCCTTCTTGGGAGGGCATTCTCGCGTGTCTTCAGCTACCTTTTGAGCCTCGACCCCGACTTTGACTTCAATAGCACAATAGCCCCCATGCCCGGGGTCACCCGGGGCGACCTGGCGAGCTGGGTGAATGACCATGTGGACGACCTGGTCGCAGAGTTCTCCCTTGAAGACGGCGTGGATGCGCTTGCAGCCGGAGAGAGCGGTGTTGACGGTGATGACAAAGATGGCGATGTCGATGGTAGCGTGTCTCGCTAGGCTCGCACTTCCTTTCCTGTACTAACCTGTGTGCCAAAGTTTTTGGATATGGCCCTGTGGGGCGTGAAATCATCTTTGGAGGGAGGTTCCTTTATAATGTATTAAATGATGATATGCTTTGGAGATAGATTCTGGAACGTGCTGCCGTGAGCTAGAAGGTTCCCGACTACAGGAGTTGTCGCGACTTATCTTTGGTTCTGGTGGTCTTGATTGGGTTTTTGTGTTGCAAAGGCACTCCTCTCCCGAGGTGGGCGCTCCGAGGGTCGCTAGGGTTTAAGCCTCCTTAGGAGCCTGCAAGCCTGCCCGAGTGCGGCGCGCAAGGAGTCGACTGCCCAATTGCAACAAGGTGTGCGCGCAGTGGTCCTGCGGTAGTTGGGCTCTTGGCCCCGATGGCGGCTCGATGCCGCTCGGGCTAGCCCAAGCCTGCGCACAACACGCACACCACGCCTAGCCCGCACTAGCGGGGTGCTCATGGGGGGGAGCAGGCATGAGCCCTACTTTTAAACACGAACCAAAGGGCAAGAAATCACCGTGAATCGAGAAAATTCCCACCTTTTTTAATAAGCACACGAAACTCCAAATCTCATTCCAAAAGACGGCAAATTGTGTTACGGAAAATGAGTGAAAACAAATAGCCGCATCCGGCGCCTAGACTAGTCTTCTCACCAGCGTGGAGGTAAGTGCGTCCCTTGGGCGTGGGCATAGTCATTGGGAAACAGAGTCGACGACCAGTGCGGAGCATGGTGCTTCCACTTGGACATGGGTGGGAGTCCCCATGATGCCCGAGGGCAGCGCACAAGGGACTCCGGGGCGTGTACAGCCCCAACTAATTATTACGTGAGAGTGTCACGAGCGGAGATCTTCATAGGCATCCCCGGCGCCTGGCGAGAGCACCACCCGACGCCTCGCCCGACCATCGTTAGGGCGTCCAAAAACCAGGACGAGACCAAGGGGCAAAGGGGGATGCTGGCGGTGCCCCGGCGATCGCAGGCCCTCCACCCGGGGGAAGGGCTCAACGGCACCTTCCGCAGCGAAGGACCTACCTCCGTGCGGCATGCGCCCTCGTCGTGGCGGCGCCTTGCTCCATGCGGCGCGGGGGAGGCCATAGCGCCAGGCTCCCCCCGCTCAGCAACCAGTGCATTTTGTCCGCTTGCGGCGGGGCCATCGTCCCGAGGTCCAGGGCTGTTGCCGTGGCTTGGTTCACCCGCGGTCCATGGTTAGCGTAATCGTGCCCCTAAGATATTGGTTCTACCCAGTGGCTATTGTTGTCGAAGGCGCCGGTGAAGCTCCGGGGTGCCTCTCAAAGAGCCTCAGCTTCACGTGGCCCCAATGCCCAGGCTGGCGAGGGGAACGAGCAGGGGCTTCTTCTTGGTGCATATACCAAGCCCGTCGGTGGAGGTGCAGGGGTGCCTGAAGCCGCCATCCCCGAGTCGGCGCCCGACTGCCTCACGTCATTGGTTGCCATCCTTGGCACCAGGTTGGGACGACCGTAGGGTGGCATCTCGGCATGGTCCCGGGAGGGGCCACTTGGCCCCGCCGCACCCGGAGGTAACGTATCCTGGGTAGGGTAAGCATCATCGTGGGCCAGGTTAGTGCCGCGAAGACCTCCCCCCCCCCCCCGAGAAAGGGCATGAGGGTGTAGCGGGCGCTTGCGCGTGCCCTCGGCAGTGCTTGAGACATAGGCATGGTGTAGAAGGGCGATGCACCCTCGCATGCGGCATCAAGCAGCTCGGCGACCCTCTCAAGTAGGGCGTCACGGCCGCCTCCCGCCAGCCTGCAGCGTAGCAGCTCCCACGCCACAATGAGTGTAGCTCGCGTGTTCACATGCCCCCGGCGGGTGTGCACCATCGTCGCCTCTGCGTAGCCTGAAGACCGTGCGGTAGCGTAGCTGTGGCGCAATGCGGGAGCGGGCGGAGGAGGTCCGTTCCGCATACGGCCAATGGCAGTGGCTGTCGTGCAGGCTGCGATGACCACGAGTGGAGAGCTTCTTCGGCGGGAGGCGCTGCCCGGGCTGGCCAAGTGGCCTAGTGCTCAGCGTGAGCTCAAGGATCTCCCGCCATGGTGGTGATGGAGCAAATGGTGGGGGATAGACTTCGACACGACCCTACCTAGCGCGCCAAATGTTGGATTAGGTGCTCTGCAGACCCAAGAAAGGTTCGAACTCAGGGGCGTGTGCAAAGAGCTCAATCTCCCAAGCCTGGCAATTGGTCGATCCAATGGCATAACTTGATGAACAGGAAAGGAAAGAGACATAGTAGTTTACCCAGGTTCGCGCCAACTTGCACTGTAAGACCCTACTCCTGCTTTGTGGTGTATTGGCCTCACGATGGGCTAAGGATGAACTAGTACAGGGGAAGAACAACCTCAGGAGGTCTGTTCTTATGTCGGTGTGAGCTGATGAGCGTTCGGATGATCTGATAATTCCATCCTCTCTATGGTTGCGGCTAAGCTATATTTATAGTGGCCTTGGTCCTCTTCCCCCAAAATGAAGGCGGGAAGGGATTCCACAAGGACCAGGTTTGAAGGGAGACAAATAGTGCATATTATCCTGACGCAATTTGGTCTTCGCCTGCAAAGCTTTTGGTCATGACGTCAAGGTGGGCTCGGCGATGACCTCCGCCCTACTGTCTTGGTGGTCTTGGTCTTGTAGCACGTTAATGGAAACCTTTGGCTGATTCCCCGGGACTCCACGCCTGTGCTTGCCTCCTTAGCACCAAAAAGGAAACCTGTTGTACTGCGCCCGCTGGCGCCCGCATGGCCTTGGTCGTCATCGCTTGTGTCACCTTAATCTCACGAGGTGAGCGCCTGCATAGGAATATCCACTCCTCAGGAGCCGGCCTAGGGAGGGTCTCTCATGAGGGTCTTCTGTTGTTGATCCTGAAGATGGGACGTACAAGGCCGTTGATGGTGCCACACCGTTGGCCGCAGGAAGGCAAGTCTGGGTACCCCGGTTCCCAGAACGCCGACAGTTGCTGCCCCCGCACCTGTCCTAGCTCCCATCCCCGAGCCCGCGCCAGCGAGCATACCTTTACCATTGACGGGTTGGTCGCGGAGCACTATCACAGTGTTGGAAGCCATAGGCGTCAGCGAGGTCCCTGAGGTCCCACGCGAGCTCGTGTACATGCCAGTGCTAGTGCACCCGCCCGTGCCCGTGTAACACCCCGGATGTAATTTACCTAATATGTACTCCAACTCTTTTCGTTTCCGGCTCTAAGTTATTTTATTTCCTCGGGTTCGGGTTTTTGTCTCCGTGTGTTGTTGTCGTTTGTCATGCATCTCATATCATGTCATCATGTGCATTGCATTTGCATACGTGTTCGTCTCTTGCATCCGAGCATTTTCCCCGTTGTCCGTTTTGCATTTCGGCGCTCCTATCTCCTCCGGTGGTCCTTTCTACCTTCCTTTCGTGTGTGGGGGTTAAACATTTCTGGATTGGACCGAGACTTTCTAAGCAGCCTTGGTTTACTACCGGTAGACCGCTTGTCAAGTTTCGTACCATTTGGACTTCGTTTGATACTCCAACGGTTAACCGAGGGACCGAGAAGGCCTTGTGTGTGTTGCAGCCCAACACGCTTCCAATTTTGCCCAAAACCCACCAAAATACTCTCCATCATCTAGAGCGTTCGATCACGATCGCGTGGCCGAAAACCGCACCTCATTTGGACTCTCCTAGCTCCTTCTATGCCTATAAATAGGTCCCCCTCTGAAATTCACGGGTCTCCCCTCTCCCAAAACCCTAGATCCATCTTCCCCGCGCCGCCGGACATGTCCAAACCAGGCCGGACGTGTCCGACTCGCCCCGCCGCAGCCACGTGTCAGCTCCTGACTCGCCCCGCGCGCCGCCCCACATCGCCG